>NC_088407.1:2106181-2336181 GCF_034236695.1 Oncorhynchus nerka | reverse complement strand
TCCTCCTCTCTCCCCTCCACTCTCCTCCTCTCTCTGTCTGTCTCTGGGTTGGTGGCTGCTCTCTCCATCTCTCTGATCATTCTACTGGTCCTGTTCTGCAAGAGGAACAAAGATGTAGCAGCTGAACCCAGAGATGTTACGTATGCTGACGTCAGAATCATACAGGACCCAGAACACAGGAGAAGGAGAGGTACACACACACACACACACACACACACACACACACACACACACACACACACACACACACACACACACACACACACACACACACACACACACACACACACACACACACACACACACACACACACACACACACAGTACAATGTCTTTATGTCTTCAACCCGTTGTCTCGTCTCCTCCAGAGTCTCCAGGAGCTGATCCAGTCTACTCTGCAGTGAAGACCTCCAACACCACAGGTACTGTAATACTGAATAACACTATAACACCACAGGTACTGTAATACTGAATAACACTATAACACCACAGGTACTGTAATACTGTATAACACTATAACACCACAGGTACTGTAATACTGAATAACACTATAACACCACAGGTACTGTAATACTGTATAACACTATAACACCACAGGTACTGTAATACTGTATAACACTATACCACCACAGGTACTGTAATACTGTATAACACTATAACACCACAGGTACTGTAATACTGTATAACACCACAGGTACTGTAATATTGTATAACACTATAACACCACAGGTACTGTAGTACTGTATAACACTAATACACCACAGGTACTGTAATACACTATAACACCACAGGTACTGTAGTACTGTATAACACTATAACACCACAGGTACTGTAATACTGTATAACACCACAGGTACTGTAATACTGTATAACACCACAGGTACTGTAATACTGTATAACACCACAGGTACTGTAATACTGTATAACACTATAACACCACAGGTACTGTAATACTGTATAACACTATAACACCACAGGTACTGTAATACTGTATAACACTATAACACCACAGGTACTCTAATACTGTATAACACTATACCACCACAGGTACTGTAATACTGTATAACACTATACCACCACAGGTACTGTAGTACTGTATAACACTATAACACCACAGGTACTGTAATACTGTATAACACCATAACACCACAGGTACTGTAATACTGTATAACACCACAGGTACTGTAATACTGTATAACACTATAACACCACAGGTACTGTAGTACTGTATAACACTATAACACCACAGGTACTGTAATACTGTATAACACCACAGGTACTGTAATACTGTATAACACTATAACACCACAGGTACTGTAGTACTGTATAACACTATAACACCACAGGTACTGTAATACTGTATAACACCACAGGTACTGTAATACTGTATAACACTATAACACCACAGGTACTGTAATACTGTATAACACTATAACACCACAGGTACTGTAATACTGTATAACACTATAACACCACAGGTACAGTAATACTGTATCACACTATAACACCACAGGTACTGTAGTACTGTATAACACTATAACACCACAGGTACTGTAATACTGTATAACACCACAGGTACTGTAATACTGTATAACACCACAGGTACTGTAATACTGTATAACACCACAGGTACTGTAATACTGTATAACACTATAACACCACAGGTACTCTAATACTGTATAACACTATAACACCACAGGTACTGTAATACTGTATAACACTATAACACCACAGGTACTCTAGTACTGTATAACACTATAACACCACAGGTACTGTAATACTGTATAACACCACAGGTACTGTAATACTGTATAACACCACAGGTACTGTAATACTGTATAACACCACAGGTACTGTAATACTGTATAACACTATAACACCACAGGTACTGTAATACTGTATAACACTATAACACCACAGGTACTCTAATACTGTATAACACTATAACACCACAGGTACTGTAATACTGTATAACACTATAACACCACAGGTACTCTAATACTGTATAACACTATACCACCACAGGTACTGTAATACTGTATAACACTATACCACCACAGGTACTGTAGTACTGTATAACACTATAACACCACAGGTACTGTAATACTGTATAACACCATAACACCACAGGTACTGTAATACTGTATAACACCACAGGTACTGTAATACTGTATAACACTATAACACCACAGGTACTGTAGTACTGTATAACACTATAACACCACAGGTACTGTAATACTGTATAACACCACAGGTACTGTAATACTGTATAGCACTATAACACCACAGGTACTGTAGTACTGTATAACACTATAACACCACAGGTACTGTAATACTGTATAACACCACAGGTACTGTAATACTGTATAACACTATAACACCACAGGTACTGTAATACTGTATAACACTATAAAACCACAGGTACTGTAATACTGTATAACACTATAACACCACAGGTACTTTAATACTGTATAACACTATAACACCACAGGTACTGTAATACTGTATAACACTATAACACCACAGGTACAGTAATACTGTATAACACTATAACACCACAGGTACTGTAATACTGTATAACACCACAGGTACTGTAATACTGTATAACACTATAACACCACAGGTACTGTAGTACTGTATAACACTATAACACCACAGGCACTGTAATACTGTATAACACCACAGGTACTGTAATACTGTATAACACTATAACACCACAGGTACTGTAATACTGTATAACACTATAACACCACAGGTACTGTAATACTGTATAACACTATAACACCACAGGTACAGTAATACTGTATCACACTATAACACCACAGGTACTGTAGTACTGTATAACACTATAACACCACAGGTACTGTAATACTGTATAACACCACAGGTACTGTAATACTGTATAACACTATAACACCACAGGTGCTCATCTGGTTCAGTCTGTGTTAATATCCTCTCTCCTGTGTTTAGTTCCAGGTGGATCTGGTCCAGTCTGTGTTAATATCCCCTCTCTCTCCTGTGTTTAGTTCCAGGTGGATCTGGTCCAGTCTGTGTTAATATCCTCTCTCTCTCCTGTGTTTAGTTCCAGGTGGATCTGGTCCAGTCTGTGTTAATATCCTCTCTCTCTCCTGTGTTTAGTTCCAGGTGGATCTGGTCCAGTCTGTGTTAATATCCTCTCTCTCCTGTGTTTAGTTCCAGGTAGATCTGGTCCTTTCTGTGTTAATGTCCTCTCTCTCTCCTGTGTTTAGTTCCAGGTGGATCTGGTCCAGTCTGTGTTAATATCATCTCTCCTGTGTTTAGTTCCAGGTGGATCTGGTCCTTTCTGTGTTAATGTCCTCTTTCTCCTGTGTTTAGTTCCAGGTGGATCTGGTCCAGTCTGTGTTAATATCCTCTCTCTCCTGTGTTTAGTTCCAGGTGGATCTGGTCCAGTCTGTGTTAATATCCTCTCTCTCCTGTGTTTAGTTCCAGGTGGATCTGGTCCAGTCTGTGTTAATATCCTCTCTCTCCTGTGTTTAGTTCCAGGTGGATCTGGTCCAGTCTGTGTTAATATCATCTCTCCTGTGTTTAGTTCCAGGTAGATCTGGTCCTTTCTGTGTTAATGTCCTCTCTCTCCTGTGTTTAGTTCCAGGTGGATCTGGTCCAGTCTGTGTTAATGTCCTCTCTCTCTCCTGTGTTTAGTTCCAGGTGGATCTGGTCCAGTCTGTGTTAATATCCTCTCTCTCTCTCCTGTATTTAGTTCCAGGTGGATCTGGTCCAGGTGATGTGACCTATGCTGACATCAACCACACAGAGAAGAGACAACACAACAGGAGGAGAGGTAGGAAGAAGGGAGAGACCATCAACACTCCCCTAAATAATCTTTCTGAAGTAAATATGTTTTTACCGTGTTTTTAACATGCTTTTGTGTTTCTTTCAGAGAAGGTCGTTCCAGACCCTGTCTACTCAGCAGTGAAGACAGACAGAGACACAGGTCAAAAGGTCGTTCCAGACCCTGTCTACTCAGCGGTGAAGACAGATAGACAGAGATACAGGTCAGAAGGTCGTTCCAGACCCTGTCTACTCAGCGGTGAAGACAGATAGACAGAGATACAGGTCAGAAGGTCGTTCCAGACCCTGTCTACTCAGCAGTGAAGACAGACAGAGATACAGGTCAGAAGGTCGTTCCAGACCCTGTCTACTCAGCAGTGAAGACAGATAGACAGAGATACAGGTCAGAAGGTCGTTCCAGACCCTGTCTACTCAGCGGTGAAGACAGATAGACAGAGATACAGGTCAGAAGGTCGTTCCAGACCCTGTCTACTCAGCAGTGAAGACAGACAGAGATACAGGTCAGAAGGTCGTTCCAGACCCTGTCTACTCAGCGGTGAAGACAGATAGACAGAGATACAGGTCAGAAGGTCGTTCCAGACCCTGTCTACTCAGCGGTGAAGACAGATAGACAGAGATACAGGTCAGAAGGTCGTTCCAGACCCTGTCTACTCAGCAGTGACAGACAGACAGAGACACAGGTCAAAGGTCGTTCCAGACCCTGTCTACTCAGCGGTGAAGACAGATAGACAGAGATACAGGTCAGAAGGTCGTTCCAGACCCTGTCTACTCAGCGGTGAATACAGATAGACAGAGATACAGGTCAGAAGGTGGTTCCAGACCCTGTCTACTCAGCTTTTTGAATACAGATAGACAAAGATACAGGTCAGATAATCATTCCAGACCCTAGATTATCAGCGGTGAAGAAGACAAAGATACAGGTCAGAAAGGTCTCACAAAGACCCTGTCTACTCAGCGGTGAATACAGATTGACAGAGATAACAGGTCAGAAGGTGGATCCAGACCCTGTTACTCAGGGTGAAGATAGACATTTTAAGGTCAAAGGTGTCCAGACCCTGTCTACTTTAGGTGAAGACAGATAGACAGAGATACAGGTCAGAAGGTCGTTCCAGCATAAAAATAACCAGATCACTTTTTGTTCAGATTTACAAATGAAGCACTGTGTAGATAATCATTATTATAATAATATATTATAGATCTTCAAAAACCAAACTTTGAACGGGAAGCATAGAAATATCTCACAAAGAACAGATCTACCTCTACTTAGATTAACCCTTTACAGACAGTTTGACAGATCTATAACATGATTCTACTGTGGATCCAGTCACTGTTCACTAAAAAGGGTACAGATATTGTCCATTTCAACAAATCACTAACCCTAATGTGAACTTAGGTAGGAGCTGATCATCTGGATCCTAACCTAATGTACAGACTGAGGTAGGTCCAGATCACTGTATCACTAACCCTAATGTACAAACTGAGGTAGGTCCAGATCACTGTATCACTAACCCTAATGTACAGACTGAGGTAGGTCCAGATCACTGTATCACTAACCCTAACGTACAGACTGAGGTAGGTCCAGATCACTGTATCACTAACCCTAACGTACAGACTGAGGTAGGTCCAGATCACTGTATCACTAACCCTAATGTACAGACTGAGGTAGGTCCAGATCACTGTATCACTAACCCTCATGTACAGACTGAGGTAGGTCCAGATCACTCTATCACTAACCCTAATGTACAGACTGAGGTAGGTCCAGATCACTGTATCACTAACCCTAACGTACAGACTGAGGTAGGTCCAGATCACTGTATCACTAACCCTAATGTACAGACTGAGGTAGGTCCAGATCACTGTATCACTGACCCTAATGTACAAACTGAGGTAGGTCCAGATCACTGTATCACTAACCCTAATGTACAGACTGAGGTAGGTCCAGATCACTGTATCACTAACCCTAATGTACAAACTGAGGTAGGTCCAGATCACTGTATCACTAACCCTAATGTACAGACTGAGGTAGGTCCAGATCACTGTATCACTAACCCTAATGTACAGACTGAGGTAGGTCCAGATCACTCTATCACTAACCCTAATGTACAGACTGAGCTAACTAACTTCAACTCTAACTTCAACACTAACCCTAATATCAACGCTAACCCTAACTTCAACCTTAACTACAAAATTAAGTTTATTATGTTTATTATGAATGATGTAGCATGTTGTTTTGATATGAACAATGTAGCATGTTATGCTATGAATGATGTAGCATGTTGTGTTTGTTATGAATGATGTAGCATGTTGTGTTTGTTATGATTGATGTAGCATGGTATGTTTGTAATTAATGATGTTGCATGTTGTGTTTGTTAAGAATGATGTAGCATGTTGTGTTATGAATGATGTAGCATGTTGTGTGTGTTATGAATGATGTAGCATGTTGTGTGTGTTATGAATGATGTAGCATGTTGTGTTTGTTATGAATGATGTAGCATGTTGTGTTTGTTATGAATGATGTAGCATGTTGTGTGTGTTATGAATGATGCAGCATGTTGTGTGTGTTATGAATGATGTAGCATGTTGTGTTATGAATGATGTAGCATGTTGTGTTATGAATGATGTAACATGTTGTAATATTAATGATGTAGCATGTTGTGTTATGAATGATGCAGCATGTTGTGTTTGTTATGAATGATGTAGCATGTTTGTTATGAATGATGTAGCATGTTGTGTTATGAATGATGTAGCATGTTGTGTTATGAATGATGTAGCATGTTTGTTAAGAATGATGTAGCATGTTGTGTTATGAATGATGTAGCATGTTGTGTTTGTTATGAATGATGTAGCATGTTGTGTTATGAACGATGTAGCATGTTGTGTTTGTTATGAATGATGTAGCATGTTGTGTTATGAATGATGTAGCATGTTGTGTTATGAATGATGTAACATGTTGTAATATTAATGATGTAGCATGTTATGCTATGAACGATGTAGCATGTTGTGTTTGTTATGAACAATGTAGCATGTTCTGCTTGTTATGAACGATGTAGCATGTTGTGTTTGTTATGAACGATGTAGCAAGTTGTTTGTTATGAATGATATAGCATGTTGTGTTTGTTATGAACAATGTAGCAAGTTGTTTGTTATGAATGATGTAGCATGTTATGTTTGTTATGAATGATGTAGCATGTTGTGTTTGTTATGAACAATGTAGCAAGTTGTTTGTTATGAATGATGTAGCATGTTGTGGTTGTTATGAAATGTAACATGTTGTGTTTGTTATGAATGATGTAGCATGTTGTGTTTGTTATGAATGATGTAGCATGTTGTGTTATGAATGATGTAGCATGTTGTGTTTGATATGAACGATGTAGCATGTTGTGTTTGTTATGAATGATGTAGCATGTTGTGTTATGAATGATGTAGCATGTTGTGTTTGTTATGAATGATGTAGCATGTTGTGTTTGATATGAACGATGTAGCATGTTGTGTTTGTTATGAATGATGTAGCATGTTGTGTTATGAATGATGTAGCATGTTGTGTTTGTTATGAATGATATAGCATGTTGTGTTTGTTATGAACAATGTAGCAAGTTGTTTGTTATGAATGATGTAGCATGTTGTGTTTGTTATGAATGATGTAGCATGTTGTGTTTGTTATGAATGATGTAGCATGTTGTGTTTGTTGTGAATGATGCAACAAGTTGTGTTATGAATGAAGTAACATGTTGTGTTTGTCATGAATGATGTAGCGTGTTGTGTTATGAATGATGTAGCATGTTGTGTTATGAATTATGTATCATGTTGTGTTATGAAGAATGTAGCATGTTGTGTTTGTTATGAATCATGTAACATGTTGTGTTTGTTATGAAGAATGTAGCATGTTGTGTTGTGTTATGAATGATGTAGCTTGTTGTGTTTGTTATGAATGATGTAGCATGTTGTGTTTGCTATGAATGATGTAGCATGTTGTGTTTGTTAATAATGATGTAGCATGTTGTACCATCTCTTCTGAACTTGTCTGTTTGTCTCACTTTCACACCCAGAGACTTTGTATCTGAGAGTCAAACACACAAGCCACTACACCTGGAGGCCTAGCTTGTAGCATTTAGCATTGTGAGGTTGTGTTGTGTGTTTACATGTCTGTGCGAGAGAGAAAGAGATAGATAGATAGATAGAGAGAGAGAGAGATAGATAGATAGATAGATAGATAGATAGATAGAGATCAAATCTATTTAAATCAAGCATCATTTATACAGCACATTTCAGACATGGAATGCAACACATTGTGGTTCAAAATAAAAACAATAATAACTGAGCTACTAAAAAGCTCCCTGAGGAAAATATGTGTTTTAAGATCTCTTTTAAATATGTCCACAGTTTCAGCCCCCCTCAGGTTCTCTGGCAGGCTATTCTACAGGCTGGGGGCATAGTAACTACAGGCTGGGGACATAGTAACTACAGGCTTGGGGCACAGTAACTAGAGGCTGGGGACATAGTAACTAGAGGCTGGGGACATAGTAACTAGAGGCTGGGGACATAGTAACTAGAGGCTGGGGACATAGTAACTAGAGGCTGGGGACATAGTAACTAGAGGCTGGGGACATAGTAACTAGAGGCTGGGGGCATAGTAACTACAGGCTGGGGACATAGTAACTAGAGGCTGGGGGCATAGTAACTACAGGCTGGGGGCATAGTAACTACAGGCTGGGGGCATAGTAACTACAGGCTGGGGGCACAGTAACTAGAGGCTGGGGGCATAGTAACTACAGGCTGGGGGCACAGTAACTAGAGGCTGGGGGCATAGTAACTAGAGGCTGGGGGCATAGTAACTACAGGCTTGGGGCACAGTAACTAGAGGCTGGGGACATAGTAACTAGAGGCTGGGGACATAGTAACTAGAGGCTGGGGACATAGTAACTAGAGGCTGGGGACATAGTAACTAGAGGCTGGGGACATAGTAACTAGAGGCTGGGGACATAGTAACTAGAGGCTGGGGGCATAGTAACTACAGGCTGGGGACATAGTAACTAGAGGCTGGGGGCATAGTAACTACAGGCTGGGGGCATAGTAACTACAGGCTGGGGGCACAGTAACTGGGGGCACAGGATACAGGCTGGGGGCATAGTAACTAGAGGCTGGGGGCATAGTAACTACAGGCTGGGGGCACAGTAACTACAGGCTGGGGGCATAGTAACTAGAGGCTGGGGGCATAGTAACTACAGGCTGGGGGCATAGTAACTACAGGCTGGGGGCATAGTAACTAAAGGCTGGGGGCATAGTAACTAACGGCTGGGGGCATAGTAACTAAAGGCTGCCTCTCCATGCCTCTTGGTCCTGGGCTTTGGGATAGTTAAAAGGCTGCCTCTCCATGCCTCTTGGTCCTTGGCTTTGGGATAGTTAAAAGGCTGTCTCTCCATGCCTCTTGGTCCTAGGCTTTGGGATAGTTAAAAGGCTGTCTCTCCATGCCTCTTGGTCCTAGGCTTTGGGATAGTTAAAAGGCTGTCTCTCCATGCCTCTTGGTCCTAGGCTTTGGGATAGTTAAAAGGCTGTCTCTCCATGTCTCTTGGTCCTAGGCTTTGGGATAGTTAAAAGGCTGTCTCTCCATGCCTCTTGGTCCTGGGCTTTGGGAAAGTTAGAAGGCTGTCTCTCCATGCCTCCTGGTCCTAGGCTTTGGGATAGTTAGAAGGCTGCCTCTCCATGTCTCTTGGTCCTAGGCTTTGGGATAGTTAAAAGGCTGCCTCTCCATGCCTCTTGGTCCTGGGCTTTGGGAAAGTTAGAAGGCTGCCTCTCCATGTCTCTTGGTCCTAGGCTTTGGGATAGTTAAAAGGCTGTCTCTCCATGCCTCTTGGTCCTGGGCTTTGGGATAGTTAAAAGGCTACCTCTCCATGCCTCCTGGTCCTAGGCTTTGGGATAGTTAAAAGGCTGTCTCTCCATCCCTCTTGGTCCTAGGCTTTGGGATAGTTAAAAGGCTGTCTCTCCATGCCTCTTGGTCCTGGGCTTTGGGATAGTTAAAAGGCTGTCTCTCCATGCCTCTTGGTCCTGGGCTTTGGGATAGTTAAAAGGCTGTCTCTCCATGCCTCTTGGTCCTCTCTCCATGCCTCTTGGTCCTAGGCTTTGGGATAGTTAAAAGGCTGTCTCTCCATGCCTCTTGGTCCTGGGCTTTGGGATAGTTGCCTCTCCATGCCTCTTGGTCCTAGGCTTTGGGATAGTTAAAAGGCTGTCTCTCCATGCCTCTTGGTCCTAGGCTTTGGGAGTTAAAAGGCTGTCTCTCCATGCCTCTTGGTCCTGGGCTTTGGGATAGTTAAAAGGCTGTCTCTCCATGCCTCTTGGTCCTAGGCTTTGGGATAGTTAAAAGGCTGTCTCTCCATGCCTCTTGGTCCTGGGCTTTGGGATAGTTAAAAGGCTGTCTCTCCATGCCTCTTGGTCCTGGGCTTTGGGATAGTTAAAAGGCTGTCTCTCCATGCCTCTTGGTCCTAGGCTTTGGGATAGTTAAAAGGCTGTCTCTCCATGCCTCTTGGTCCTGGGCTTTGGGATAGTTAAAAGGCTGTCTCTCCATGCCTCTTGGTCCTAGGCTTTGGGATAGTTAAAAGGCTGCCTCTCCATGCCTCTTGGTCCTAGGCTTTGGGATAGTTAAAAGGCTGTCTCTCCATGCCTCCTGGTCCTAGGCTTTGGGATAGTTAAAAGGCTGCCTCTCCATGCCTCTTGGTCCTGGGCTTTGGGATAGTTAAAAGGCTGTCTCTCCATGCCTCTTGGTCCTGGGCTTTGGGATAGTTAAAAGGCTGCCTCTCCATGCCTCTTGGTCCTAGGCTTTGGGATAGTTAAAAGGCTGTCTCTCCATGCCTCTTGGTCCTGGGCTTTGGGATAGTTAAAAGGCTGCCTCTCCGTGCCTCTTGGTCCTGGGCTTTGGGATAGTTAGAAGGCTGTCTCTCCATGCCCCTTGGTCCTAGGCTTTGGGATAGTTAAAAGTCTGTCTCTCCATGCCTCTTGGTCCCAGGCTTTGGGATAGTTAAAAGGCTGTCTCTCCATGCCTCTTGGTCCTGGGCTTTGGGATAGTTAAAAGGCTGCCTCTCCGTGCCTCTTGGTCCTAGGCTTTGGGATAGTTAAAAGTCTGTCTCTCCATGCCTCTTGGTCCTGGGCTTTGGGATAGTTAAAAGGCTGTCTCTCCATGCCTCTTGGTCCTAGGCTTTGGGATAGTTAAAAGGCTGCCTCTCCATGCCTCTTGGTCCTAGGCTTTGGGATAGTTAAAAGGCTGTCTCTCCATGCCTCTTGGTCCTGGGCTTTGGGATAGTTAAAAGGCTGCCTCTCCGTGCCTCTTGGTCCTGGACTTTGGGATAGTTAGAAGGCTGTCTCTCCATGCCTCTTGGTCCTAGGCTTTGGGATAGTTAAAAGTCTGTCTCTCCATGCCTCTTGGTCCTGGGCTTTGGGATAGTTAAAAGGCTGCCTCTCCATGCCTCCTGGTCCTAGGCTTTGGGATAGTTAAAAGGCTGTCTCTCCATGCCTCTTGGTCCTGGGCTTTGGGATAGTTAAAAGGCTGTCTCTCCATGCCACATGGTCCTAGGCTTTGGGATAGTTAAAAGGCTGACTCTCCATGCCTCTTGGTCCTTGGCTTTGGGATAGTTAAAAGGCTGCCTCTCCATGCCTCTTGGTCCTAGGCTTTGGGATAGTTAAAAGGCTGCCTCTCCGTGCCTCTTGGTCCTGGGCTTTGGGATAGTTAAAAGGCTGCCTCTCCGTGCCTCTTGGTCCTGGGCTTTGGGATAGTTAAAAGGCTGTCTCTCCATGCCTCTTGGTCCTGGGCTTTGGGATAGTTAAAAGGCTGCCTCTCCATGCCTCCTGGTCCTAGGCTTTGGGATAGTTAAAAGGCTGACTCTCTGTGCCTCTTGGTCCTGGGCTTTGGGATAGTTAAAAGGCTGTCTCTCCATGCCTCTTGGTCCTAGGCTTTGGGATAGTTAAAAGGCTGTCTCTCCATGCCTCCTGGTCCTTGGCTTTGGGATAGTTAAAAGGCTGCCTCTCCATGCCTCCTGGTCCTAGGCTTTGGGATAGTTAAAAGGCTGACTCTCCGTGCCTCTTGGTCCTGGGCTTTGGGATAGTTAGAAGGCCAGAGGACCTGAGGGACCTACTGGGTACATAACTTAAAGCATGTCTGACATGTATTGGGGTGAACAATCGTGGATTGATTTAAATACCAATAGAAGAATAGTATAATGAATTCTAAAACTCACAGGCAGCCAGTACAGAGACCTTAAAACCAGTGTAATGTGTTCTCTGTCTGGTCCTGGTCAGTACCCTGCTGCATTCTGTATGTTTTACAGTACAGAGACCTTAAAACCAGTGTAATGTGTTCTCTGTCTGGTCCTGGTCAGTACCCTGCAGCATTCTGTATGTTTTACAGTACAGAGACCTTAAAACCGGTGTAATGTGTTCTCTGTCTGGTCTTGGTCAGTACCCTGCAGCATTCTGTATGTTTTACAGTACAGAGACCTTAAAACCAGTGTAATGTGCTCTCTGTCTGGTCTTGGTCAGTACCCTGCAGCATTCTGTATGTTTTACAGTACAGAGACCTTAAAACCGGTGTAATGTGTTCTCTGTCTGGTCTTGGTCAGTACCCTGCTGCATTCTGTATGTTTTACAGTACAGAGACCTTAAAACCAGTGTAATGTGTTCTCTGTCTGGTGTTGGTCAGTACCCTGCAGCATTCTGTATGTTTTACAGTACAGAGACCTTAAAACCGGTGTAATGTGTTCTCTGTCTGGTCTTGGTCAGTACTCTGCAGCATTCTGTATGTTTTACAGTACAGAGACCTTAAAACCAGTGTAATGTGTTCTCTGTCTGGTCCTGGTCAGTACCCTGCAGCATTCTGTATGTTTTACAGTACAGAGACCTTAAAACCAGTGTAATGTGTTCTCTGTCTGGTCCTGGTCAGTACCCTGTAGCATTCTGTATGTTTTACAGTACAGAGACCTTAAAACTGGTGTAATGTGTTCTCTGTCTGGTCTTGGTCAGTACCCTGCAGCATTCTGTATGTTTTACAGTACAGAGACCTTATAACTGGTGTAATGTGTTCTCTGTCTGGTCTTGGTCAGTACCCTGCAGCATTCTGTATGTTTTACAGTACAGAGACCTTAAAACCGGTGTAATGTGTTCTCTCTGTCTGGTCTTGGTCAGTACCCTGCAGCATTCTGTATGTTTTAGAGTGTAGAGACCATTAAACTGGTGTAATGTGTGTTCTCTGTCTGGTCTTGGTCAGTACCCTGCAGCATTCTGTATGTTTTGTAGTTCACCAAAGGCTTTCTTGGTTAGACCAGACAGGACAGCATTACAGTAGTCAAGCCTGCTTGTAATAAAAGCATGGATGAGTCTGTCTGTATCAGCCTGAGAGAGAAACGGCTGCACCTTGGCAATGTTCCTCAGGTGGTTTGGTCACATTCCTAATGTGTGATTAAAGAGTTCAGAATCTAAAATAACACCTAGGTTTTTTACCTGGTGATTCATCTTTGTTGTTGCCTGTGATTTCAAATGTGCGGCCAGATTCTCTCTCTGTGCTTTGGCTCCAACAATAATTACATTGTTTCTTGTCTTGCTTTAGCTGGAGGAAGTTGTGAGCCATCCAAGTATTTAAATCACTAATACAGTCTGACAATTTATCTGTGTTGGTATCTGTGTTGGTTCTAAGATAAGTTACCACTTTAACTATGGTTGTCTCTGTGCTTTGGTTCGTAAAATGAGTCCATCTGGAATTTCTAATGGCCTTGTAATATATGATGCTCTCTCATCTCTAATGGCCTTGTTATATATGACGCTCTCTCATCTCTAATGGCTTTGTTATATATGATGCTCTCTCATTTCTAATGGCCTTGTTATATATGATGCTCTCTCATCTCTAATGGCCTTGTTATATATGACGCTCTCTCATTTCTAATGGCCTTGTTATATATGATGCTCTCTCATTTCTAATGGCCTTGTTATATATGATGCTCTCTCATTTCTAATGGCCTTGTTATATATGATGCTCTCTCATCTCTAATGGCCTTGTTATATATGATGCTCTCTCATGTCTAATGGCCTTGTTATATATGACGCTCTCTCATCTCCAATGGCCTTGTTATATATGATGCTCTCTCATCTCTAATGGCCTTGTTATATATGATGCTCTCTCATTTCTAATGGCCTTGTTATATATGATGCTCTCTCATTTCTAATGGCTTTGTTATATATGATGCTCTCTCATTTCTAATGGCCTTGTTATATATGATGCTCTCTCATTTCTAATGGCCTTGTTATATATGATGCTCTCAGAATATCAAAATGAAAATGCCTTCCACTTTCCCTCTGCCATTCTGCAATTTCTCTTTAATTTATTAGTTTCCTCACTCATCCAAGGGGCTCTCCATTTGGATGTGACCTTTTTCAACTTTACTGGAGCTAAGGCACCGATGTTTGCAATTGATTTACAATGTTTTTATTTAATTAATGTTTGTACTGGCAACAAGGTAGTAAAAAATCCCCAGTGGTATTCAGATATAGCAGCATCAACAATATGTCAATAGAAAGCCCCTTGGTAATAACCAGGTCCAGAGTATGGCTGTGGTTATGGGTGGGCCCAGTAGAAAGCCCCTTGGTAATAACCAGGTCCAGAGTATGGCTGTGGTTATGGGTGGGCCCAGTAGAAAGCCCCTTGGTAATAACCAGGTCCAGAGTATGGCTGTGGTTATGGTGGCTGCCATTTCAACAGTATAACATGATGCTCTGGTCTGGTGGCTGACATTTAAACAGTATAACATGATGCTCTGGTCTGGTGGCTGACATTTAAACAGTATAACATGATGCTCTGGTCTGGTGGCTGACATTTAAACAGTATAACATGATGCTCTGGTCTGGTGGCTGCCATTTCAACAGTATAACATGATGCTCTGGTCTGGTGGCTGACATTTAAACAGTATAACATGATGCTCTGGTCTGGTGGCTGACATTTAAACAGTATAACATGATGCTCTGGTCTGGTGCCTGACATTTAAACAGTATAACATGATGCTCTGGTCTGGTGGCTGACATTTAAACAGTATAACATGATGCTCTGGTGGCTGACATTTAAACAGTATAACATGATGCTCTGGTCTGGTGGCTGACATTTAAACAGTATAACACGATGCTCTGGTCTGGTGGCTGACATTTAAACAGTATAACATGATGCTCTGGTGGCTGACATTTAAACAATATAACATGATGCTCTGGTCTGGTGGCTGACATTTAAACAGTATAACATGATGCTCTGGTCTGGTGGCTGACATTTAAACAGTATAACATGATGCTCTGGTGGCTGACATTTAAACAGTATAACATGATGCTCTGCTCTGGTGGCTGACATTTAAACAGTATAACATGATGCTCTGGTCTGGTGGCTGACATTTAAACAGTATAACATGATGCTCTGGTCTGGTGGCTGACATTTAAACAGTATAACATGATGCTCTGGTGGCTGACATTTAAACAGTATAACATGATGCTCTGGTGGCTGACATTTAAACAGTATAACATGATGCTCTGGTCTGGTGGCTGACATTTAAACAGTATAACATGATGCTCTGGTCTGGTGGCTGACATTTAAACAGTATAACATGATGCTCTGGTCTGGTGGCTGACATTTCAACAGTATAACATGATGCTCTGGTCTGGTGGCTGACATTTAAACAGTATAACATGATGCTCTGGTGGCTGACATTTAAACAGTATAACATGATGCTCTGGTCTGGTGGCTGACATTTAAACAGTATAACATGATGCTCTGGTGGCTGACATTTAAACAGTATAACATGATGCTCTGGTCTGGTGGCTGACATTTAAACAGTATGACATGATGCTCTGGTCTGGTGGCTGACATTTAAACAGTATAACATGATGCTCTGGTCTGGTGGCTGACATTTAAACAGTATAACATGATCCTCAAAAGACCCAAAGTCACCAAATGAAATGTCCTTACTACTGACAGCATTAAAAATAGAGGCTGCCCCCCCCACACACACACATAAACATATAGCTACAACCTCAATCAGCCACAGATCTCCTGCTCTGATACGTCTCTCTGTGAACAACATCACCTCTGTCCCTCTGTCATACATTTTACATGTATATTTTAAAAAATATTTTGGTTTTTTAGCCACTTACAGTAAGTAGTGAGTCATTTAGCAGAAACACTTGTCCAGAGCCACTTACAGTAAGTAGTGAGTCATTTAGCAGAAACACTTGTCCAGAGCCACTTACAGTAAGTAGTGAGTCATTTAGCAGAAACACTTGTCCAGAGCCACTTACAGTAAGTAGTGAGTCATTTAGCAGACACACTTGTCCAGAGCCACTTACAGTAAGTAGTGAGTCATTTAGCAGACACACTTTTCCAGAGTGACTTACAGTAAGTAGTGAGTCATTTAGCAGAAACACTTGTCCAGAGCCACTTACAGTAAGTAGTGAGTCATTTAGCAGAAACACTTGTCCAGAGCCACTTACAGTAAGTAGTGAGTCATTTAGCAGAAACACTTGTCCAGAGCCACTTACAGTAAGTAGTGAGTCATTTAGCAGACACACTTGTCCAGAGCCACTTACAGTAAGTAGTGAGTCATTTAGCAGACACACTTTTCCAGAGTGACTTACAGTAAGTAGTGAGTCATTTAGCAGAAACACTTGTCCAGAGCCACTTACAGTAAGTAGTGAGTCATTTAGTAGAACCACTTGTCCAGAGCGACTTACAGTAAGTAGTGAGTCATTTAGAAGAAACACTTGTCCAGAGCGACATACAGTAAGTAGTGAGTCATTTAGCAGAAACACTTGTCCAGAGCCACTTACAGTAAGTAGTGAGTCATTTAGCAGAACCACTTGTCCAGAGCCACTTACAGTAAGTAGTGAGTCATTTAGCAGAACCACTTGTCCAGAGCCACTTACAATAAGTAGTGAGTCATTTAGAAACACTTGAAACACTTGTCATTTCCAGAGCCCACTTGAGTCATTTAGCAGAAACACTTGTCCAGAGTAAGTAGTGAGTCATTTAGCAGAGCCACTTACAGTAAGTAGTGAGTCATTTAGCAGAACCACTTGTCCAGAGCGACATACAACCGTGAGCGGATACATGGTTGAACTTTTCCAAGCGCCATTCTCTACTAACTGAGCCACACAGAACACAGACACACAAACTGAGCCAAACACACAGACACACATGCAGAGAAACAAAAACACACACACACACAGAGAGACCCACACAGACCCACAGACACACAAACACCTCCCTCTTCTGCCTCTTTTTCTTTGGAACTCATTTTTTAAACAAATTTCATCCACTTTGTGCAGTTGGTTAAGACATCTAATTCATGCATGACACAGGTCATTTTTCCAACAATTGTTTACAGACAGATTATTTCACTTATAATTCACTGTATCACAATTCCAGTGGGTCAGAAGTTTACATACACTAAGTTGACTGTGCCATTCAACAACTTGTTGAATTACAGAAAATGATGTCATGGCTTTAGAAGCTTCTGAGGCTAATTGACATCATCTGAGTCAATTGGAGGTGTACCTATGGATGTATTTCAAACTCAGTGCCTCTTCGCTTGACATCATGGGAAAATCAAAAGAAATCAGCCAAGACCTCAGAAAGAAATTGTAGACCTCCTTAAGTATGGTTCATCCTTGGGAGAAATTTCCAAATGCCTGAAGGTACCACATTCATCTGTACAAACAATAGTACGCAAGTATAAACACAATGGGACCACGCAGCCGTCATACCGCTCAGGATGGAGACGCGTTCTGTCTCTTAGAGATGATTGTACTTTGGTGCGAAAAGTGCAAATCAATCCCAGAACAACAGCAAAGGACCTTGTCAAGATGCTGGAGGAAACAGGTACAAAAGGATCTGTATCCACAGTAAAATGAGTCCTATATCAACATAACCTGAAAGGCCGCTCAGCAAGGAAGATTCAACTGCTCCAAAACCGCCAGAAAAAAGCCAGACTACGGTTTGCAACTGCACATGGGGACAAAGATTGTTCTTTTTGGAGAGATGTCCTCTGGTCTGATGAAACAAAAATAGAACTGTTTGGCCATAATGACCATCGTTATATCTAAAGGGAAAAGGGGGAGGCTTGCAAGACAAAGAACACCATCCCAACCGTGAAGCACGGGGGTGGCAGCATCATGTTGTGGGGGTGCTTTGCTGCAGGAGGGGCTGGTGCACTTCACAAAATAGATGGCATCATGTGGAAGGAAAAATTACTCGGATATATTGAAGTACAATTTCAAGACATCAGTCAGGAAGTTAAAGCTTGGTCGCAAATGGGTCTTCCAAATGGACAATGACCCTAAGCATACTTCCAAAGTTGTGGCAAAATGGCTTAAGGACAACCAAGTCAAGGATTTGGGGTGGCCATCACAAAGCCCTGACCTTAATCCTATAGAACATTTGTGGGCAGAACTGAAAAAGTATGTGCAAGCAAGGATTAAATGTCAGGAATTGTGAAAAACTGAGTTTAAATATTTTTGGCTCAAGTGTATGTGAACTTCCGACTTCAGCTGCACGTATTCTGTGTGATGTGCATTCAGAGTTCTAAACACTTAAAACACCAGTCAAACACATGGTGTTTATAATTAGGCTGTATGTTGGTGTGTATAAATGTATCTAACTACACATTAAACACTGAGACCTGTTGGGGTGTATAAATGTATCTAACTACACATTAAACACTGAGACCTGTTGGGGTGTATAAATATATCTAACTACACATTAAATACTGAGACATGTTGGGGTGTATAAATGTATCTAACTACACATTAAATACTGAGACCTGTTGGGGTGTATAAATTAAATACATTGAGACCTGTTGGGGTGGATAAATGTATCTAACTACACATTAAATACTGAGACCTGTTGGGGTGTATAAATATATCTAACTACACATTAAATACTGAGACATGTTGGGGTGTATAAATGTATCTAACTACACATTAAACACTGAGACCTGTTGGGGTGTATAAATGTATCTAACTACACATTAAACACTGAGACCTGTTGGGGTCTATAACTGTTCCTGTGGTGTTGTAGGTCTTCACTGTAGTAGACTGGATCAGCTCCTCTGTCCCTCACTCATCTCTCTCTCCTCTCTCTGTACCTAGTGACCCTGTTCATCAGAACGTCATGGTGGATGGAAAAAGATGCTCTCTTCAGCTGCGGTGAATAACCACAACCCTGTCAGTCCATCTCTTTACTTCTCCTTTCTCTTAAATTCTCTCTCCCTCCTTCCCTTTTCGTAACCAACTGCGGCCTTGACCTCCAACAGTATCAGCAACAGAGTGGTGTGAAGTTTCCACAACAGAGAGAGTCAGTTTATCATGTACTTCTCTTTAGACGCTGCAGCCTTGACCTCCATCAACAGAGTTAGAGTCAGTTTATCATAAGAACATACAGACACCACTGACTGGAACTATCAACAACAAGAGTTAGTTTATCATGAGAACATACAGACACCACTGACTGGAACTATCAACAACAAGAGTTAGTTTATCATGAGAACATACAGACACCACTGACTGGAACTATCAACAACAAGAGTTAGTTTATCATGAGAACATACAGACACCACTGACTGGAACCAGCTGACAGTATCAGTTGTAAAGGACAGTTGTAGTGTTTTGTCCATGATGAATGATGTAAAGGTTCATTACTACTAACAGAAGGGAAGTTGTAGTGTTGTGTCCATGATGAATGATGTAAAGACTTCATTACTACTAACAGAAGGGAAGTTGTAGTGTTTTGTCCATGATGAATGATGTAAAGGTTCATTACTACTAACAGAAGGAGAGTTGTAGTGTTTTGTCCATGATGAATGATGTAAAGGTTCATTACTACTAACAGAAGGACAGTTGTAGTGTGTGTTTAGCTGATGAATGATGTAAAGACTTCAATGTGTTTTATATTTAACTGCTCTGTTATATTCTGTTTGTTCATGTGAAATTGGAAAGTGTATTTTTCTATAATGTCGTTGTGGGTGTTTATCTTGAGCAACACCATTGTATGGCTGCCAACTTGTCAAATAAAGCTTCCTAAAATGTGTTAGAAAATGTGTCAGTTTGTCACTTTCATGAGTTTGGAGGAATAACATGTTCCACTACTGAAGACATTGTCTCTAATCTAGTGGAGTAATACCATGTTCCACTACTGAAGACATTGTCTCTAATCTAGAGGAGTAATAACATGTTCCACTACTGAAGACATTGTCTCTAATCTAGTGGAGTAATAACATGTTCCACTACTGAAGACATTGTCTCTAATCTAGTGGAGTAATAACATGTTCCACTACTGAAGACATTGTCTCTAATCTAGTGGAGTAATAACATGTTCCTAGTGGAGTAATAACATGTTCCACTACTGAAGACATTGTCTCTAATCCAGGTTGGAGTAATAACATGTTCCACTACTGAAGACATTGTCTCTAATCTAGTGGAGTAATAACATGTTCCACTACTGAAGACATTGTCTCTAATCTAGTGGAGTAATAACATGTTCCACTACTGAAGACATTGTCTCTAATCTAGTGGAGTAATAACATGTTCCACTACTGAAGACATTGTCTCTAATCTAGTGGAGTAATAACATGTTCCACTACTGAAGACATTGTCTCTAATCTAGTGGAGTAATAACATGTTCCACTACTGAAGACATTGTCTCTAATCTAGAGGAGTAATAACATGTTCCACTACTGAAGACATTGTCTCTAATCTAGTGGAGTAATAACATGTTCCACTACTGAAGACATTGTCTCTAATCTAGTGGAGTAATAACATGTTCCACTACTGGAGATCTGGGTTGTGCCTTTAAATTTCTAGAAAAATGAATGACTAAGGAAGTATGTTTCACTTCTCTTTTGACTTCTCTAACCCCAAACCCCGGCCTGGTCTGATTGGTCTGTTTTGCAAGCATTCCCCAAAGTCTTGCGATATTGTGCCCCTGGGTTCAGACATTTCTGGTGGGTATTAGCAGCAACAGAGCAGGTTTGAATCCTAAGCAACCTGCTTACACATTGTTTGAAATACAATAGACCAACATAGATACCGTAGTAGGTCAAAGCTGTGTGCTGGAAAACCTTGGTAGAGCATGGGTGTAGAAGGAATTGTGGTGCTCGTGTGAATTTCTTTTTTTCGGACTAAAGACCAATGCCTACTTCTCACTTTAAACATGTTTTATTTTTGTAATTAAATACAGTGCCTTCAGAAAGTATTCATACCCCTTGACTTATTCCACATTTTCTTGGGTTCCAGACTGAATTCAAAATGTATTATTTCTCACCCACCCCACAATGACATCACAATACCCGATAATGACATCACAATACTCCATAATGATATCACAATAACTCACAATGACAACACAATACCCCATAATGACATCAAAATATCTCACAATGACATCACAATACCCCATAATGATATCACAATATCTCACAATGACATCACAAAACCCCACAATGGCATCACAATACCCCACAATGACATCACAATATCTCACAATGACATCACAATATCTCACAATGACATCACAAAACCCCACAATGACATCACAATACCCCACAATGACATCACAATATCTCACAATGACATCACAATACCCCACAATGACATCACAAAACCCCACAATGACATCACAATACCCCATAATGATATCACAATATCTCACAATGACATCACACAACCCCACAATGACATCACAATACCCCACAATGACATCACAATACCACACAATGACATCACACAACCCCACAATGGCATCACAATACCCCACAATGACATCACAATACCACACAATGACATCACAATACCACACAATGACATCACAATACCCCACAATGACATCACAATACCACACAATGACATCATTATACCACACAATGACATCACAATACCACACAATGACATCACAAAACCACGCAATGACATCACAATACCCCATAATGATATCACAATATCTCACAATGACATCACACAACCCCACAATGACATCACAATACCCCACAATGACATCACAATACCACACAATGACATCACACAACCCCACAATGACATCACAATACCACACAATGACATCACAATACCACACAATGACATCACACAACCCCACAATGGCATCACAATACCCCACAATGACATCACAATACCCCATAATGACATCACAATACCCCACAATGACAAGGTGAAAACATGTTTTTAGAAATGGACCACTGATTCAATACATTAACTCTGTACCTCCTGTATATTGTCTCTCTGTTGTTATTTTACTGCTGCTCTTTAATGGTATTGTTAGTGCTTATTATTATTCGTCTTTTTTAAACTGCATTGATGGTTAAGGCCTTGTAAGTAAGCATTTCATGGTAAGGTTGAATTTGGCGCATGTAACCAATAAAAATTGATTTGATGTTAGAATAGTGATTACAGCTGTAATTATTTCTGTCTCTAAGAGCTGTAAGTATTTCTGTCTCTAAGAGCTGTGAGTCTTTCTGGGTCAGTCTCTAAGAGCTGTGAGTCTTTCTGGGTAAGTCTCTAAGAGCTGTGAGTCTTTCTGGGCAAGTCTCTAAGAGCTGTAAGTATTTCTGAGTAAGTATCTAAGAGCTGTGAGTCTTTCTGGGTAAGTCTCTAAGAGCTGTGAGTCTTTCTGGGTAAGTCTCTAAGAGCTGTAAGTATTTCTGGGTAAGTCTCTAAGAGCTGTGAGTCTTTCTGGGTAAGTCTCTAAGAGCCGTGAGTCTTTCTGGGTAAGTCTCTAAGAGCTGTAAGTATTTCTGTCTCTAAGAGCTGTAGGTATTTCTGTCTCTAAGAGCTGTGAGTCTTTCTGGGTCAGTCTCTAAGAGCTGTGAGTCTTTCTGGGTAAGTCTCTAAGAGCTGTGAGTCTTTCTGGGTAAGTCTCTAAGAGCTGTGGGTCTTTCTGGGTAAGTCTCTAAGAGCTGTAAGTATTTCTGGATAAGTCTCTAAGAGCTGTAATTATTTCTGTCTCTAAGAGCTGTAAGTATTTCTGTCTCTAAGAGCTGTGAGTCTTTCTGGGTAAGTCTCTAAGAGCTGTGAGTCTTTCTGGGTAAGTCTCTAAGAGCTGTGAGTCTTTCTGGGTAAGTCTCTAAGAGCTGTGAGTCTTTCTGGGTAAGTCTCTAAGAGCTGTGAGTCTTTCTGGGTAAGTCTCTAAGAGCTGTGAGTCTTTCTGGGTAAGTCTCTAAGAGCTGTGAGTCTTTCTGGGTAAGTCTCTAAGAGCTGTGAGTCTTTCTGGGTAAGTCTCTAAGAGCTGTGAGTCTGTCTGGGTAAGTCTCTAAGAGCTGTGGGTCTTTCTGGGTAAGTCTCTAAAGGCTGTGAGTCTTTCTGGGTAAGTCTCTAAGAGCTGTAAGTATTTCTGGGTAAGTCTCTAAGAGCTGTGAGTATTTCTGGGTAAGTCTCTAAGAGCTGTGAGTCTTTCTGGGTAAGTCTCTAAGAGCTGTAAGTATTTCTGGATAAGTCTCTAAGAGCTGTAATTATTTCTGTCTCTAAGAGCTGTAAGTATTTCTGTCTCTAAGAGCTGTGAGTCTTTCTGGGTAAGTCTCTAAGAGCTGTGAGTCTTTCTGGGTAAGTCTCTAAGAGCTGTGAGTCTTTCTGGGTAAGTCTCTAAGAGCTGTACGTATTTCTGGGTAAGTCTCTAAGAGCTGTGAGTCTTTCTGGGTAAGTCTCTAAGAGCTGTAAGTATTTCTGGGTAAGTCTCTAAGAGCTGTGAGTCTTTCTGGGTAAGTCTCTAAGAGCTGTAAGTATTTCTGGGTAAGTCTCTAAGAGCTGTGGGTCTTTCTGGGTAAGTCTCTAAGAGCCGTGAGTCTTTCTGGGTAAGTCTCTAAGAGCTGTAAGTATTTCTGTCTCTAAGAGCTGTAGGTATTTCTGTCTCTAAGAGCTGTGAGTCTTTCTGGGTCAGTCTCTAAGAGCTGTGAGTCTTTCTGGGTAAGTCTCTAAGAGCTGTGAGTCTTTCTGGGTAAGTCTCTAAGAGCTGTGGGTCTTTCTGGGTAAGTCTCTAAGAGCTGTGAGTATTTCTGGGTAAGTCTCTAAGAGCTGTGAGTCTTTCTGGGTAAGTCTCTAAGAGCTGTAAGTATTTCTGGATAAGTCTCTAAGAGCTGTAATTATTTCTGTCTCTAAGAGCTGTAAGTATTTCTGTCTCTAAGAGCTGTGAGTCTTTCTGGGTAAGTCTCTAAGAGCTGTGAGTCTTTCTGGGTAAGTCTCTAAGAGCTGTGAGTCTTTCTGGGTAAGTCTCTAAGAGCTGTACGTATTTCTGGGTAAGTCTCTAAGAGCTGTGAGTCTTTCTGGGTAAGTCTCTAAGAGATGTAAGTATTTCTGGGTAAGTCTCTAAGAGCTGTGAGTCTTTCTGGGTAAGTCTCTAAGAGCTGTAAGTATTTCTGGGTAAGTCTCTAAGAGCTGTGGGTCTTTCTGGGTAAGTCTCTAAGAGCCGTGAGTCTTTCTGGGTAAGTCTCTAAGAGCTGTAAGTATTTCTGTCTCTAAGAGCTGTAGGTATTTCTGTCTCTAAGAGCTGTGAGTCTTTCTGGGTCAGTCTCTAAGAGCTGTGAGTCTTTCTGGGTAAGTCTCTAAGAGCTGTGAGTCTTTCTGGGTAAGTCTCTAAGAGCTGTGGGTCTTTCTGGGTAAGTCTCTAAGAGCTGTAAGTATTTCTGGATAAGTCTCTAAGAGCTGTAATTATTTCTGTCTCTAAGAGCTGTAAGTATTTCTGTCTCTAAGAGCTGTGAGTCTTTCTGGGTAAGTCTCTAAGAGCTGTGAGTCTTTCTGGGTAAGTCTCTAAGAGCTGTGAGTCTTTCTGGGTAAGTCTCTAAGAGCTGTGAGTCTTTCTGGGTAAGTCTCTAAGAGCTGTGAGTCTTTCTGGGTAAGTCTCTAAGAGCTGTGGGTCTTTCTGGGTAAGTCTCTAAGAGCTGTGAGTCTTTCTGGGTAAGTCTCTAAGAGCTGTAAGTATTTCTGGGTAAGTCTCTAAGAGCTGTGAGTATTTCTGGGTAAGTCTCTAAGAGCTGTGAGTCTTTCTGGGTAAGTCTCTAAGAGCTGTAAGTATTTCTGGATAAGTCTCTAAGAGCTGTAATTATTTCTGTCTCTAAGAGCTGTAAGTATTTCTGTCTCTAAGAGCTGTGAGTCTTTCTGGGTAAGTCTCTAAGAGCTGTGAGTCTTTCTGGGTAAGTCTCTAAGAGCTGTGAGTCTTTCTGGGTAAGTCTCTAAGAGCTGTAAGTATTTCTGGGTAAGTCTCTAAGAGCTGTGAGTCTTTCTGGGTAAGTCTCTAAGAGCTGTGAGTCTTTCTGGGTAAGTCTCTAAGAGCTGTAAGTATTTCTGTCTCTAAGAGCTGTAAGTATTTCTGTCTCTAAGAGCTGTGAGTCTTTCTGGGTCAATCTCTAAGAGCTGTGAGTCTTTCTGGGTAAGTCTCTAAGAGCTGTGAGTCTTTCTGGGTAAGTCTCTAAGAGCTGTGGGTCTTTCTGGGTAAGTCTCTAAGAGCTGTGAGTCTTTCTGGGTAAGTCTCTAAGAGCTGTAAGTCTTTCTGGGTAAGTCTCTAAGAGCTGTGAGTCTTTCTGGGTAAGTCTCTAAGAGCTGTGAGTCTTTCTGGGTAAGTCTCTAAGAGCTGTAAGTATTTCTGGATAAGTCTCTAAGAGCTGTAAGTATTTCTGTCTCTAAGAGCTTTGCACACCTGGAAGTCTTGTCATAGATTTTCAAGCTGATTTCAGTCAAAACTGTAACTAGGCCACTCAGGAACATTCAATGTTGTCTTTGTAAGACACTGACTGATTAAAGCAGGTATTTTCAACAGGTCCAATCTGTGTTGATATGACTGTCCTCTCTCAGCTGGTCCAGTCTGTGTTAATATCCTCTCTCAGCTGGTCCAGTCTGTGTTAATATCCTCTCTCAGCTGGTCCAGTCTGTGTTAATATCCTCTCTCAGCTGGTCCAGTCTGTGTTAATATGACTGTCCTCTCTCAGCTGGTCCAGTCTGTGTTAATATCCTCTCTCAGCTGGTCCAGTCTGTGTTAATATCCTCTCTCAGCTGGTCCAGTCTGTGTTAATATCAGCTGGTCCAGTCTGTGTAATATCCTCTCAGCTGGTCCAGTCTGTGTTAATGTGACTGTCCTCTCTCAGCTGGTCCAGTCTGTGTTAATGTGACTGCTCAGCTGGTCCAGTCTGTGTTAATATTTCTCAGCTGGTCCAGTCTGTGTTAATGTGACTGTCTCTCAGCTGGTCCAGTCTGTGTTAATATCCTCTCTCAGCTGGTCCAGTCTGTGTTGATATCCTCTCTCAGCTGGTCCAGTCTGTGTTAATGTGACTGTCCTCTCTTAGCTGGTCCAGTCTGTGTTAATATCCTCTCTCTGCTGGTCCAGTCTGTGTTAATGTGACTGTCCTCTCTCAGCTGGTCCAGTCTGTGTTAATATCCCTCTCAGCTGGTCCAGTCTGTGTTAATATCCTCTCTCAGCTGGTCCAGTCTGTGTTAATGTGACTGTCCTCTCTCAGCTGGTCCAGTCTGTGTTAATATCCTCTCTCAGCTGGTCCAGTCTGTGTTAATGTGACTGTCCTCTCTCAGCTGGTCCAGTCTGTGTTAATGTGACTGTCCTCTCTCAGCTGGTCCAGTCTGTGTTAATGTGACTGTCCTCTCTCAGCTGGTCCAGTCTGTGTTTTGACTGTCCTCTCTCAGCTGGTCCAGTCTGTGTTAATGTGACTGTCCTCTCTCAGCTGGTCCAGTCTGTGTTAATATCCTCTCTCAGCTGGTCCAGTCTGTGTTAATATCCTCTCTC
This sequence comes from Oncorhynchus nerka, assembly GCF_034236695.1. NCBI lineage: Eukaryota > Metazoa > Chordata > Actinopteri > Salmoniformes > Salmonidae > Oncorhynchus > Oncorhynchus nerka. The sequence continues at coordinate 2,309,561 of NC_088407.1, read as the reverse complement.
AGCTGGTCCAGTCTGTGTTAATATCCTCTCTCAGCTGGTCCAGTCTGTGTTAATATCCTCTCTCAGCTGGTCCAGTCTGTGTTGATATCCTCTCTCAGCTGGTCCAGTCTGTGTTAATATCCTCTCTCAGCTGGTCCAGTCTGTGTTGATATCCTCTCTCAGCTGGTCCAGTCTGTGTTAATGTCCTCTCTCAGCTGGTCCAGTCTGTGTTAATGTGACTGTCCTCTCTCAGCTGGTCCAGTCTGTGTTAATATCCTCTCTCAGCTGGTCCAGTCTGTGTTAATATCCTCTCTCAGCTGGTCCAGTCTGTGTTAATGTGACTGTCCTCTCTCAGCTGGTCCAGTCTGTGTTAATATCCTCTCTCAGCTGGTCCAGTCTGTGTTAATATCCTCTCTCAGCTGGTCCAGTCTGTGTTAATATCCTCTCTCAGCTGGTCCAGTCTGTGTTAATGTGACTGTCCTCTCTCAGCTGGTCCAGTCTGTGTTAATATCCTCTCTCAGCTGGTCCAGTCTGTGTTAATATCCTCTCTCAGCTGGTCCAGTCTGTGTTAATATCCTCTCTCAGCTGGTCCAGTCTGTGTTAATATGACTGTCCTCTCTCAGCTGGTCCAGTCTGTGTTAATATCCTCTCTCAGCTGGTCCAGTCTGTGTTAATATCCTCTCTCAGCTGGTCCAGTCTGTGTTAATATCCTCTCTCAGCTGGTCCAGTCTGTGTTAATATCCTCTCTCAGCTGGTCCAGTCTGTGTTAATGTGACTGTCCTCTCTCAGCTGGTCCAGTCTGTGTTAATGTGACTGTCCTCTCTCAGCTGGTCCAGTCTGTGTTAATATCCTCTCTCAGCTGGTCCAGTCTGTGTTAATGTGACTGTCCTCTCTCAGCTGGTCCAGTCTGTGTTAATATCCTCTCTCAGCTGGTCCAGTCTGTGTTGATATCCTCTCTCAGCTGGTCCAGTCTGTGTTAATGTGACTGTCCTCTCTTAGCTGGTCCAGTCTGTGTTAATATCCTCTCTCTGCTGGTCCAGTCTGTGTTAATGTGACTGTCCTCTCTCAGCTGGTCCAGTCTGTGTTAATATCCTCTCTCAGCTGGTCCAGTCTGTGTTAATATCCTCTCTCAGCTGGTCCAGTCTGTGTTAATGTGACTGTCCTCTCTCAGCTGGTCCAGTCTGTGTTAATATCCTCTCTCAGCTGGTCCAGTCTGTGTTAATGTGACTGTCCTCTCTCAGCTGGTCCAGTCTGTGTTAATGTGACTGTCCTCTCTCAGCTGGTCCAGTCTGTGTTAATGTGACTGTCCTCTCTCAGCTGGTCCAGTCTGTGTTCATGTGACTGTCCTCTCTCAGCTGGTCCAGTCTGTGTTAATGTGACTGTCCTCTCTCAGCTGGTCCAGTCTGTGTTAATATCCTCTCTCAGCTGGTCCAGTCTGTGTTAATATCCTCTCTCAGCTGGTCCAGTCTGTGTTAATATCCTCTCTCAGCTGGTCCAGTCTGTGTTCAGCTGGTCCAGTCTGTGTTGATATCCTCTCTCAGCTGGTCCAGTCTGTGTTAATATCCTCTCTCAGCTGGTCCAGTCTGTGTTGATATCCTCTCTCAGCTGGTCCAGTCTGTGTTAATGTCCTCTCTCAGCTGGTCCAGTCTGTGTTAATGTGACTGTCCTCTCTCAGCTGGTCCAGTCTGTGTTAATATCCTCTCTCAGCTGGTCCAGTCTGTGTTAATATCCTCTCTCAGCTGGTCCAGTCTGTGTTAATGTGACTGTCCTCTCTCAGCTGGTCCAGTCTGTGTTAATGTGACTGTCCTCTCTCAGCTGGTCCAGTCTGTGTTAATGTGACTGTCCTCTCTCAGCTGGTCCAGTCTGTGTTCATGTGACTGTCCTCTCTCAGCTGGTCCAGTCTGTGTTAATGTGACTGTCCTCTCTCAGCTGGTCCAGTCTGTGTTAATATCCTCTCTCAGCTGGTCCAGTCTGTGTTAATATCCTCTCTCAGCTGGTCCAGTCTGTGTTAATATCCTCTCTCAGCTGGTCCAGTCTGTGTTAATATCCTCTCTCAGCTGGTCCAGTCTGTGTTGATATCCTCTCTCAGCTGGTCCAGTCTGTGTTAATATCCTCTCTCAGCTGGTCCAGTCTGTGTTGATATCCTCTCTCAGCTGGTCCAGTCTGTGTTAATGTCCTCTCTCAGCTGGTCCAGTCTGTGTTAATGTGACTGTCCTCTCTCAGCTGGTCCAGTCTGTGTTAATATCCTCTCTCAGCTGGTCCAGTCTGTGTTAATATCCTCTCTCAGCTGGTCCAGTCTGTGTTAATGTGACTGTCCTCTCTCAGCTGGTCCAGTCTGTGTTAATATCCTCTCTCAGCTGGTCCAGTCTGTGTTAATATCCTCTCTCAGCTGGTCCAGTCTGTGTTAATATCCTCTCTCAGCTGGTCCAGTCTGTGTTAATGTGACTGTCCTCTCTCAGCTGGTCCAGTCCATGTGACTGTCCTCTCTCAGCTGGTCCAGTCTGTGTTAATATCCTCTCTCAGCTGGTCCAGTCTGTGTTAATGTGACTGTCCTCTCTCAGCTGGTCCAGTCTGTGTTAATATCCTCTCTCAGCTGGTCCAGTCTGTGTTAATGTGACTGTCCTCTCTCAGCTGGTCCAGTCTGTGTTGATATCCTCTCTCAGCTGGTCCAGTCTGTGTTAATATCCTCTCTCAGCTGGTCCAGTCTGTGTTAATATCCTCTCTCAGCTGGTCCAGTCTGTGTTAATATCCTCTCTCAGCTGGTCCAGTCTGTGTTAATATCCTCTCTCAGCTGGTCCAGTCTGTGTTAATATCCTCTCTCAGCTGGTCCAGTCTGTGTTAATATCCTCTCTCAGCTGGTCCAGTCTGTATTAATGTGACTGTCCTCTCTCAGCTGGTCCAGTCTGTGTTAATATCCTCTCTCAGCTGGTCCAGTCTGTGTTAATGTGACTGTCCTCTCTCAGCTGGTCCAGTCTGTGTTAATGTGACTGTCCTCTCTCAGCTGGTCCAGTCTGTGATAATGTGACTGTCCTCTCTCAGCTGGTCCAGTCTGTGTTAATGTGACTGTCCTCTCTCAGCTGGTCCAGTCTGTGTTAATGTGACTGTCCTCTCTCAGCTGGTCCAGTCTGTGTTAATATCCTCTCTCAGCTGGTCCAGTCTGTGTTAATATCCTCTCTCAGCTGGTCCAGTCTGTGTTAATATCCTCTCTCAGCTGGTCCAGTCTGTGTTAATGTGACTGTCCTCTCTCAGCTGGTCCAGTCTGTGTTGATATCCTCTCTCAGCTGGTCCAGTCTGTGTTAATATCCTCTCTCAGCTGGTCCAGTCTGTGTTAATGCAGGCCTCTCTCAGCTGGTCCAGTCTGTGTTGATATCCTCTCTCTCTCCTGTGTTTAGTTCCAGGTGGATCTGGTCCAGTCTGTGTTAATATCTCTCTCTCTCTCTCTCTCATGTGTTTAGTTCCAGGTGGATCTGGTCCAGTCTGTGTTAATCTCCTCTCTCTCTCCTGTGTTTAGTTCCAGGTGGATCTGGTCCAGTCTGTTTTAATCTCCTCTCTCTCTCCTGTGTTTAGTTCCAGGTGGATCTGGTCCAGTCTGTGTTAATCTCCTCTCTCTCCTGTGTTTAGTTCCAGGTGGATCTGGTCCAGTCTGAGAAGAGACAAGATGGCGTAGCAGTCAGATGTCTTGTCGTGTCGTGTCCCTTGTCCCTTGTATTTTTTTATTTTTTTTAACATATTTTTCTTTCCATATCTTTTAAAACATTTTGCTAAACCTCAACATCTAAACATCTCCTGCAACCCGCCTCACCCAATGTGGCGTGGATCTACTTTTTTTTCTAAAGTATTTATATTTACTTCGCATCTGGAACCCCTCAACTGAAGCTAGCCAGCTAACTACCAGCTATCAGGCAGCAAACCATTGCTAGCGGTCTTCAGCTAACCGGTCATCAGCTAACCTTTAGCTCGGAAAGCTCTCGCCAGTTCGAACAACGCAACTCTAACCAGAGCATAACGGACCTATTATTTTTATCCCCGGATTCACACCGGATTCCCACCGCAAACGGAACGTTTTCATCTGGATCTTCACAACTAGCTAACTAGCTAACCGCAACCCCGGATGAATACTCCTGGCTAGCGTTTCCATCCACTTAGCTTGAAGCTAGCCCGGCCAGAGCTCCTGTGCTACCACTGAAGCATACTCCTGGGCTACAATATCCGGACCCACACGACCGGTCTATCGATGTCACCGCATGAAGAGGCATAAACAGACTTAACCCCATCGCGACGTCCCCCAAAGGCTAACTTTCTAGCCCTTGCTATCTGCTTGCTTGCTAATTCGGCCTGCTAACTGCTAGCTTGTTTAGCCCCGGCCTACTAACTGTTAACTTGTTAGCACAGGCCTGCTAACTGTCTAAATCGCCGCGTCCCCAGCCTTTCAATCTCTTTTCGATTTTTAATTTGATTATACCTTCTGGTAACCTGCCTCACCCAATGTGATACGGAATCGCTATTATTTTTAATTTTTAGAACACATTCAAGAACCTCCAGAAGCTAACTAGTTACAAACTATTTAGTCATTGTTAGCCACTGCTAGCGGCTTTTACCTTCTGCACAGCCAGCCAGTTTTTTTTTTTTTACCTGGATAATAGTCTAGCTTCCCTGTCTCATCCACCGTGCCCCCTGGACACTGATCACTTGGCTACATAGCTGATGCCTGCTGGACTGTCCATTAATCACGGTACTCCATTCTGCTTGTTTATGTTTTATCTGTCGGCCCCATGCCCATACCATGCCCAGAAATCTGCTCCTTTTATTCTTTGTCCCCAACTCTCTAGGCGACCAGTTTTGATAGCCTTTAGCCGCACCCTCATACTACTCCTCCTCTGTTCCGCGGGTGATGTGGAGGTAAACCCAGGCCCTGCATGTCCCCAGGCACCCTCATTTGTTGACTTCTGTGATTGAAAAAGCCTTGGTTTCATGCATGTCAACATCAGAAGCCTCCTCCCTAAGTTTGTTTTACTCACTGCTTTAGCACACTCTGCTAACCCTGATGTCCTTGCCGTGTCTGAATCCTGGCTCAGGAAGGCCACCAAAAATTCTGAGATTTCCATACCCAACTATAACATTTTCCGTCAAGATAGAACTGCCAAAGGGGGAGGAGTTGCAGTCTACTGCAGAGATAGCCTGCAAAGTAATGTCATACTTTCCAGGTCCATACCCAAACAGTTCGAACTACTCATTTTAAAAATTACTCTCTCCAGAAATAAGTCTCTCACTGTTGCCGCCTGCTACCAACCCGCCTCAGCTCCCAGCTGTGCCCTGGACACCATTTGTGAATTGATCGCCCCCCATCTAGCTTCAGAGTTTGTTCTGTTAGGTGACCTAAACTGGGATATGCTTAACACCCCGGCAGTCCTACAATCTAAGCTAGATGCCCTCAATCTCACACAAATCATCAAGGAACCCACCAGGTACAACCCTAAATCTGTAAACAAGGGCACCCTCATCGACGTCATCCTGACCAACTGGCCCTCCAAAATACACTTCTGCTGTCTTCAACCAGGATCTCAGCGATCACTGCCTCACCGCTACGGATCCGCAGTCAAACGACCACCCCTCATCACTGTCAAACGCTCTCTAAAACACTTCTGTGAGCAGGCCTTTCTAATCGACCTGGCCCGGGTATCCTGGAAGGACATTGACCTCATCCCGTCAGTTGAGGATGCCTGGTCATTCTTTAAAAGTAACTTCCTCACCATTTTAGATAAGCATGCTCCGTTCAAAAAATGCAGAACTAAGAACAGATATAGCCCTTGGATCACTCCAGACCTGACTGCCCTCGACCAGCACAAAAACATCCTGTGGCGGACTGCAATAGCATCGAATAGTCCACGCGATATGCAACAGTTCAGGGAAGTCAGGAACCAATACACGCAGTCAGTCAGGAAAGCTAAGGCCAGCTTCTTCAGGCAGAAATTTGCATCCTGTAGCTCCAACTCCAAAAAGTTCTGGGACACTGTGAAGTCCATGGAGAACAAGAGCACCTCCTCCCAGCTGCCCACTGCACTGAGGCTAGGTCACCACCGATAAATCCATGATTTTCAAAAACTTCAACAAGCATTTCTCAACAACTGGCCATGCCTTCCTCCTGGCTACTCCAACCTCGGCCAACAGCTCCGCCCCCCCCCCCCCCCGCAGTTACTCCCCCAAGCCTCTCCAGGTTCTCCTTTACCCAAATCCAGATAGCAGATGTTCTGAAAGAGCTGCAAAACCTGGACCCGTACAAATCAGCTGGGCTTGACAACCTGGACCCTCTATTTCTGAAACTACCCGCCGCCATTGTCGCAACCCCTATTACCAGCCTGTTCAACCTCTCTTTCATATCGTCTGAGATCCCCAAGGATTGGAAAGCTGCCGCAGTCATCCCCCTCGTCAAAGGGGGAGACACCCTGGACCCAAACTGTATCCATCCTGACCTATATCCATCCTGCCCTGCCTATCTAAGGTCTTCGAAAGCCAAGTCAACAAACAGGTCACTGACCATCTCGAATCCCACCGTACCTTCTCCGCTGTGCAATCTGGTTTCCGAGCCGGTCACGGGTGCACCTCAGCCATGCTCAAGGTACTAAACGATATCATAACCGCCATCGATAAAAGACAGTACTGTGCAGCCGTCTTCATCGACCTTGCCAAGGCTTTCGACTCTGTCAATCACCATATTCTTATTGGCAGACTCAGTAGGCTCGGTTTTTCTGATGACTGCCTTGCCTGGTTCACCAACTACTTTGCAGACAGAGTTCAGTGTGTCAAATCGGAGGGCATGCTGTCCGGTCCTCTGGCAGTCTCTATGGGGGTGCCACAGGGTTCAATTCTCGGGCCGACTCTTTTCTCTGTATATATCAATGATGTTGCTCTTGCTGCGGGCGATTCCCTGATCCACCTCTACGCAGACGACACCATTCTGTATACTTCCGGCCCGTCCCTGGACACTGTGCTATCTAACCTCCAAATGAGCTTCAATGCCATACAACACTCCTTCCGTGGCCTCCAACTGCTCTTAAACGCTAGTAAAACCAAATGCATGCTTTTCAACCGTTCGCTGCCTGCACCCGCACGCCCGACTAGCATCACCACCCTGGATGGTTCCGACCTTAAATATGTGGACATCTATAAGTACCTAGGTGTCTGGTTAGACTGTAAACTCTCCTTCCAGACTCATATCAAACATCTCCAATCTAAAATCAAATCTAGAGTCGGCTTTCTATTCCGCAACAAAGCCTCCTTCACTCACGCCGCCAAACTTACCCTAGTAAAACTGACTATCCTACCGATCCTCGACTTCGGCGATGTCATCTACAAAATAACTTCCAATACTCTACTCAGCAAACTGGATGCAGTTTATCACAGTGCCATCCGTTTTGTTACTAAAGCACCTTATACCACCCACCACTGCGACCTGTATGCTCTAGTTGGCTGGCCCTCGCTACATATTCATCGCCAGACCCACTGGCTCCAGGTCATCTACAAGTCCATGCTAGGTAAAGCTCCGCCTTATCTCAGTTCACTGGTCACGATGGCAACACCCACCCGTAGCACGTACTCCAGCAGGTGTATCTCACTGATCATCCCTAAAGCCAACACCTCATTTGGCTGCCTTTCGTTCCAGTTCTCTGCTGCCTGTGACTGGAACGAATTGCAAAAATCGCTGAAGCTGGAGACTTTTATCTCCCTCACCAACTTCAAACATCTGCTATCTGAGCAGCTAACCGATCGCTGCAGCTGTACATAGTCTATCGATAAATAGCCCACCATTTTTACCTACCTCATCCCCATACTGTTTATATTTACTTACTTTTCTGCTCTTTTGCACACCAATATCTCTACCTGTACATGACCATCTGATCATTTATCACTCCAGTGTTAATCTGCTAAATTGTAATTATTCGCCTACCTCCTCATGCCTTCTGCACACAATGCATATAGACTATATATTTTTTTTATATATAGACTCTCTTTTCTTTCTACTGTGTTATTGACTTGTTAATTGTTTACTCCATGTGTAACTCTGTGTTGCTGTCTGTTCACACTACTATGCTTTATCTTGGCCAGGTCGCAGTTGGAAATGAGAACTTGTTCTCAACTAGCCTACCTGGTTAAATAAAGGTGAAATAAAAAATAAACAACACAACAGGAGGAAGTAGGAGAAGTAGGAAGAAGGGAGAGACCATCAACACTCCCCTGAAGTAAATCATATGTATTTACTGTGTTTTTAACAATTGTTAATAGTTGTTTGAATCTTGTTTATGTGTTTCTTTCAGAGAAGGTCGTTCCAGACCCTGTCTACTCAGCAGTGAAGACAGACAGACAGAGATACAGGTCAGAAGGCCGTTCCAGACCCTGTCTACTCAGCAGTGAAGACAGACAGACAGAGATACAGGTCAGAAGGCCGTTCCAGACCCTGTCTACTCAGCAGTGAAGACAGACAGACAGAGATACAGGTCAAAAGGCCGTTCCAGACCCTGTCTACTCAGCAGTGAAGACAGACAGAGATACAGGTCAAAAGGTCGTTCCAGACCCTGTCTACTCAGCAGTGAAGACAGACAGACAGAGATACAGGTCAGAAGGCCGTTCCAGACCCTGTCTACTCAACAGTGAAGACAGACAGAGATACAGGTCAAAAGGTCGTTCCAGACCCTGTCTACTCAGCAGTGAAGACAGACAGACAGAGATACAGGTCAGAAGGCCGTTCCAGACCGTGTCTACTCAGCAGTGAAGACAGACAGACAGAGATACAGGTCAGAAGGCCGTTCCAGACCCTGTCTACTCAGCAGTGAAGACAGACAGACAGAGATACAGGTCAGAAGGCCGTTCCAGACCCTGTCTACTCAGCAGTGAAGACAGACAGACAGAGATACAGGTCAGAAGGCCGTTCCAGGCCCTGTCTACTCAGCAGTGAAGACAGACAGACAGAGATACAGGTCAAAAGGCCGTTCCAGACCCTGTCTACTCAGCAGTGAAGACAGACAGAGATACAGGTCAAAAGGTCGTTCCAGACCCTGTCTACTCAGCAGTGAAGACAGACAGACAGAGATACAGGTCAGAAGGCCGTTCCAGACCCTGTCTACTCAGCAGTGAAGACAGACAGAGATACAGGTCAAAAGGTCGTTCCAGACCCTGTCTACTCAGCAGTGAAGACAGACAGACAGAGATACAGGTCAGAAGGCCGTTCCAGACCGTGTCTACTCAGCAGTGAAGACAGACAGACAGAGATACAGGTCAGAAGGCCGTTCCAGACCCTGTCTACTCAGCAGTGAAGACAGACAGACAGAGATACAGGTCAGAAGGCCGTTCCAGACCCTGTCTACTCAGCAGTGAAGACAGACAGACAGAGATACAGGTCAGAAGGCCGTTCCAGGCCCTGTCTACTCAGCAGTGAAGACAGACAGAGATACAGGTCAAAAGGTCGTTCCAGACCCTGTCTACTCAGCAGTGAAGACAGACAGACAGACAGACAGAGATACAGGTCAGAAGGCCGTTCCAGACCCTGTCTACTTTTTTTGTGTGCCTGTGTACCTCACTTTTTGTTCAGATTTACAAATGAAGCCCTGAAGCACTGTGTCTAGTGTAGATAATCATTGTACCATATAAACCAATGTGTTTTCTAGAACCAAAAATATTGTTGTTTCAGCTCTTTGCAAAAGATGCAAAAACAAAACTTACGAACGGTAAGCATAGAAATATCTCACAAATAACAGATCTACAGCTACTTAGATTGGCTTTAAAGTGGTATGACAGATCTATAACATAATTCTATGTGGATATTGTTGTGTTACTCAAAAAGTTACATATTGCCATTTTAACAAATGTAATCTGTGTGAACTTTAGGTAGAGCTGTATCTGGATCCAGGGACGTAACGTACAGACTGAGGTAGGTCCAGATCACTGTATCACTAACCCTAATGTACAGACTGAGGTAGGTCCAGATCACTGTATCACTAACCCTAATGTACAGACTGAGGTAGGTCCAGATCACTGTAGCACTAACCCTAATGTACAGGCTGAGGTAGGTCCAGATCACTGTATCACTAACCCTAATGTACAGACTGAGGTAGGTCCAGATCACTGTATCACTAACCCTAATGTACGGACTGAGGTAGGTCCAGATCACTGTATCACTAACCCTAATGTACAGACTGAGGTAGGTCCAGATCACTGTATCACTAACCCTAATGTACAGACTGAGGTAGGTCCAGATCACTGTATCACTAACCCTAATGTACAGACTGAGGTAGGTCCAGATCACTGTATCACTAACCCTAATGTACAGACTGAGGTAGGTCCAGATCACTGTATCACTAACCCTAATGTACAGACTGAGGTAGGTCCAGATCACTGCATCACTAACCCTAATGTACAGACTGAGGTAGGTCCAGATCACTGTATCACTAACCCTAATGTACAGACTGAGGTAGGTCCAGATCACTGTATCACTAACCCTAATGTACATACTGAGGTAGGTCCAGATCACTGTATCACTAACCCTAATGTACAGACTGAGGTAGGTCCAGATCACTGTATCACTAACCCTAATGTACATACTGAGGTAGGTCCAGATCACTGTATCACTAACCCTAATGTACAGACTGAGGTAGGTCCAGATCACTGTATCACTAACCCTAATGTACAGACTGAGGTAGGTCCAGATCACTGTATCACTAACCCTAATGTACAGACTGAGGTAGGTCCAGATCACTGTATCACTAACCCTAATGTACAGACTGAGGTAGGTCCAGATCACTGCATCACTAACACTAATGTACAGACTGAGGTAGGTCCAGATCACTGTATCACTAACACTAATGTACAGACTGAGGTAGGTCCAGATCACTGTATCACTAACCCTAATGTAAAGACTGAGGTAGGTCCAGATCACTGTATCACTAACCCCAATGTACAGACTGAGGTAGGTCCACCTAATCCTAACTTCAACCATAATTTCAACCTTAATCCTAACTTCAAACCTAACCTCCATCCTTACCCTAACTTCAACCCTAAATTCAACTCTAACTTCAAACCTAACTTCAAACCTAATCCTAACTTCAACCTAACTCTAACCCTAACTTCAACCCTTACCCTAACTTCAACTCTAACCCTAACCCTAATTTCAACTCTAAACCTAATTTCAACTCTAACCCTAACTTCAACTCTAACCCTAACTTCAACTTCAACTCTAACCCTAACTTCAACCTAACCCTAACCCTAATTTAAACTCTAACCCTAACTTAAACTCTAACCCTAACTTCAACTCCAACCCTAACTTCAACTCTAACCCTAACCCTTCAACTCTAACTTCAAAATGAAGTGTGTTTAATGAATGATGTAGCGTGTTGTGTTATGAATGATGTAGCGTGTTGTGTTTGTTATGAACGATGTAGCGTGTTGTGTTTGTTATGAATGATGTAGCGTGTTGTGTTTGTTATGAATGATGTAGCGTGTTGTGTTATGAATGATGTAGCATGTTGTGTTATGAATGATGTAGCATGTTGTGTTATGAATGATGTAGCATGTTGTGTTATGAATGATGTAGCATGTTGTTTTTGTTATGAATGATGTAGCATGTTGTTTTTGTTATGAATGATGTAGCATGTTGTTTTTGTTATGAACGATGAAGCATGTTGTGTTTGTTATGCGTGACGTAGCATGTTGTGTTTGTTATGAATGATGTAGCATGTTATGTTTGTTATGAATGATGTAGCATGTTGTGTTTACATTTACATTTAAGTCATTTAGCAGACGCTCTTATCCAGAGCGACTTACAAATTGGTGCGTTCACCTTATGACATCCAGTGGAACTGCCACTTTACAATAGTGCATCTAAATCTTTTAAGGGGGTGAGAAGGATTACTTTATCCTATCCTAGGTATTCCTTAAAGAGGTGGGGTTTCAGGTGTCTCCGGAAGGTGGTGATTGACTCCGCTGTCCTGGCGTCGTGAGGGAGTTTGTTCCACCATTGGGGGGCCAGAGCAGCGAACAGTTTTGACTGGGCTGAGCGGGAACTGTACTTCCTCAGTGGTAGGGAGGCGAGCAGGCCAGAGGTGGATGAACGCAGTGCCCTTGTTTGGGTGTAGGGCCTGATCAGAGCCTGGAGGTACTGAGGTGCCGTTCCCCTCACAGCTCCGTAGGCAAGCACCATGGTCTTGTAGCGGATGCGAGCTTCAACTGGAAGCCAGTGGAGGGAGCGGAGGAGCGGGGTGACGTGAGAGAACTTGGGAAGGTTGAACACCAGACGGGCTGCGGCATTCTGGATGAGTTGTAAGGGTTTAATGGCACAGGCAGGGAGCCCAGCCAACAGCGAGTTGCAGTAATCCAGACGGGAGATGACAAGTGCCTGGATTAGGACCTGCGCCGCTTCCTGTGTGAGGCAGGGTCGTACTCTGCGGATGTTGTAGAGCATGAACCTACAGGAACGGGCCACCGCCTTGATGTTAGTTGAGAACGACAGGGTGTTGTCCAGGATCACGCCAAGGTTCTTAGCGCTCTGGGAGGAGGACACAATGGAGTTGTCAACCGTGATGGCGAGATCATGGAACGGGCAGTCCTTCCCCGGGAGGAAGAGCAGCTCCGTCTTGCCGAGGTTCAGCTTGAGGTGGTGATCCGTCATCCACACTGATATGTCTGCCAGACATGCTGAGATGTGATTCACCACCTGGTCATCAGAAGGGGGAAAGGAGAAGATTAATTGTGTGTCGTCTGCGTAGCAATGATAGGAGAGACCATGTGAGGTTATGACAGAGCCAAGTGACTTGGTGTATAGCGAGAATAGGAGAGGGCCTAGAACAGAGCCCTGGGGGACGCCAGTGGTGAGAGCGCGTGGTGAGGAGACAGATTCTCGCCACGCCACCTGGTAGGAGCGACCTGTCAGGTAGGACGCAATCCAAGCGTGGGCCGCGCCGGAGATGCCCAACTCGGAGAGGGTGGAGAGGAGGATCTGATGGTTCACAGTATCGAAGGCAGCCGATAGGTCTAGAAGTATGAGAGCAGAGGAGAGAGAGTTAGCTTTAGCAGTGCGGAGCGCCTCCGTGATACAGAGAAGAGCAGTCTCAGCTGAATGACTAGTCTTGAAACCTGACTGATTTGGATCAAGAAGGTCATTCTGAGAGAGATAGCGGGAGAGCTGGCCAAGGACGGCACGTTCAAGAGTTTTGGAGAGAAAAGAAAGAAGGGATACTGGTCTGTAGTTGTTGACATCGGAGGGATCGAGTGTAGGTTTTTTCAGAAGGGGTGCAACTCTCGCTCTCTTGAAGACGGAAGGGACGTAGCCAGCGGTCAGGGATGAGTTGATGAGCGAGGTGAGGTAAGGGAGAAGGTCTCCGGAAATGGTCTGGAGAAGAGAGGAGGGGATAGGGTCAAGCGGGCAGGTTGTTGGGCGGCCGGCCGTCACAAGACGCGAGATTTCATCTGGAGAGAGAGGGGAGAAAGAGGTCAGAGCACAGGGTAGGGCAGTGTGAGCAGAACCAGCGGTGTCGTTTGACTTAGCAAACGAGGATCGGATGTCGTCGACCTTCTTTTCAAAATGGTTGACGAAGTCATCTGCAGAGAGGGAGGAGGGGGGGAGGGGGAGGAGGATTCAGGAGGGAGGAGAAGGTGGCAAAGAGCTTCCTAGGGTTAGAGGCAGATGCTTGGAATTTAGAGTGGTAGAAAGTGGCTTTAGCAGCAGAGACAGAAGAGGAAAATGTAGAGAGGAGGGAGTGAAAGGATGCCAGGTCCGCAGGGAGGCGAGTTTTCCTCCATTTCCGCTCGGCTGCCCGGAGCCCTGTTCTTTGTTTGTTAGGAATGACGTAGCATGTTGTGTTATGAATGATGTAGCATGTTATGTTATGTTTGTTATGAATGATGTAGCTTGTTATGCTATGAATGCTGTAGCATATTATGTTATGAATGTTGTAACATGTTGTGATATGAATGATGTAGCATGTTGCGTTATGAATAATGTAGCATGTTGTGTTATGAATGATGTAGCATGTTGTTTGTTATCAATGATGTATTATGTTTTGTTATGAATGATGTAGCATGTTGTGTTATGAATGATGTAGCATGTTGTATTTGTTCAAATCAAATCACATTTTACTGGTCACATTCACATGGGGTTAGCAGATATACATATGAGATGAGTAATGTAGGGTATGTAAACATGATACAAAGTGGCATTGTTTAAAGTGGCTAGTGATACATTTATTACATCCAATTTTTAATTATTAAAGTGGCTAGCGATTTGAGTCAGTATGTTGGCAGTTCAACAGTCTGATGGCCTTGAGATTGAAGCAGTTTTTCAGTCTCTCTGTCCCTGCTTTGATGCCCCTGTACTGGCCTCGCCTTCTGGATGATAGCGGAGTGAACAGGCAGTGGCTCGGGTGGTTGATGTCCTTGATTATCTTTATCGCCTTCCTGTGACATCGGGTGGTGTAGGTGTCCTGGAGGACAGGTAGTTTGCCCCCGGTGATGCGTTGTGCAGACCTCACTACCCTCGGAAGAGCCTTACAGATGTGGGCGGAGCAGTTGCCGTACCAGGCAGTCCGTCAGAATGTCCAGTTGCACAGGGCGGGGTCGAGAACCAGGGGCTCAAGCTTATTGATGAGTTTGGGATTGATTGAATATGTCCGTAAACACACCAGCCAGCTGGTCTGCGCGTGCTCTGAGGACACTGCTAGGGATGGCGTCTGGGCCGGCAGCCTTGCGAGGGTTAACACGTTTAAAATGTTTTACTCATGTTGGCAGCGGTGAAGGAGAGCCCGCAGGTTTTGGTAGCGGGCCGTGTCAGTGGCACTGTATTATCCTCAAAGCAAGCAAAGAAGTTGTTTAATTTGTCTGGGAGCAAGACATCGGGGTTGGTTTTCTTTTTGTAATTCGTGATTGACTGTAGACCCTGCCACATACGTCTCGTGTCTGAGCCGTTGAATTGCGACTACTTTGTGCTTATACTGATGCTGATGAGAAGAGGAAAATGTAGAGAGGAGGGAGTGAAAGGATGCCAGGTCCGCAGGGAGGCGAGTTTTCCTCCATTTCCGCTGGGAAATGGGGGAGTAGGGGCAGTGTGGGAAGTGTTGGATGAGAGCGAGAGGGAAAAGGATACAAGGTAGTGGTCGGAGACTTGGAGGGGAGTTGCAATGAGGTTAGTGGAAGAACAGCATCTAGTAAAGATGAGGTCGAGCGTATTTCCTGCCTTGTGAGTAGGGGAGGAAGGTGAGAGGGTGAGGTCAAAAGAGGAGAGGAGTGGAAAGAAGGAGGCAGAGAGGAATGAGTCAAAGGTAGACGTGGGGAGGTTAAAGTCGCCCAGAACTGTGAGAGGTGAGCCGTCCTCAGGAAAGGAGCTTATCAAGGCATCAAGCTCATTGATGAACTCTCCGAGGGAACCTGGAGGGCGATAAATGATAAGGATGTTAAGCTTGAAAGGGCTGGTAACTGTGACAGCATGGAATTCAAAGGAGGCGATAGACAGATGGGTAAGGGGAGAAAGAGAGAATGACCACTTGGGAGAGATGAGGATCCCGGTGCCACCACCCCGCTGACCAGAAGCTCTCGGGGTGTGCGAGAACACGTGGGCAGACGAAAAGAGAGCAGTAGGAGTAGCAGTGTTGTCTGTGGTGATATATGTTTCCGTCAGTGCCAAGAAGTCGAGGGACTGGAGGGAGGCATAGGCTGAGATGAACTCTGCCTTGTTGGCCGCAGATCGGCCGTTCCAGAGGCTACCGGAGACCTGGAACTCCACGTGGGTCGTGCGCGCTGGGACCACCAGATTAGGGTGGCCGCGGCCACGCGGTGTGGAGCGTTTGTATGGTCTGTGCAGAGAGGAGAGAACAGGGATAGACAGACACATAGTTGACAGGCTACACAAGAGGCTACGCTAATGCAAAGGAGATTGGAATGACAAGTGGACTACACGTCTCGAGTGTTCAGAAAGTTAAGCTTACGTAGCAAGAATCTTATTGACAAAAATTATTAAAATGATACAGTACTGCTGAAGTAGGCTAGCTGGCAGTGGCTGCGTTGTTGACTATGTAGGCTAGCTGGCAGTGGCTGCGTTGTTGACACTACACTAATCAAGTCGTTCCGTTGAGTGTAATAGTTTCTACTGTGCTGCTATTCGGGGCTAGCTGGCTAGCTAGCAGTGTTGATTACGTTACATTGCGTTAAAAGAACGACAATAGCCGGCAAGCTAACCTAGGAAATCGCTCTAGACTACACAATTATCTTTGATACAAAGACGGCTATGTAGCTAGCTATGTAGCTAGCTACGATCAAACAAATCAAGCCGTTGTACTGTAATGAAATGAAATGAAAAATGTGATACTACCTGTGGAGCGAAGCGAAATGCGACCGGATTGTTGAGTGCGGAAGTTCTGTTCGGTAGACGTTGGCTAGCTGTTGGCTAGCTAGCAGTGTCTCCTACGTTAAGGACGACAAATAGCTGGCTAGCTAACCTCGGTAAATTAAGATAATCACTCTAAAACTACACACTCTAAACTACATAATTATATTGGATACGAAGACAGCAAAGACAACTATGTAGCTAGCTAACACTACACTAATCAAGTCGTTCAGTTGAGTGTAATAGTTGTGCTGCTAATCGGTAGACGGTGGACGTTAGCTAGCTGGCTAGCTGCAGGGCAGATAGCAGATAGCAGTGTAGACTGCGTTAGGACGACGAAATACGATAATTACGCAATTATCTATGATACAAAGACGGCTATGTAGCTAGCTAAGAAGAAATTGCTAAGATTAGACAAATCAAACCGTTGTACTATAATGAAATGTAATGAAATGTAATACTACCTGCGGACCGAGTGCAGATGCGACCGCTCGCTCCAACCCGGAAGACAGTGTGCCCATGTTATGTTTGTTATGAATGATGCAGCATGTTGTTTGTTATGAATGATGTAGCATGTTGTGTTTGTTATAAATGATGTAACATGTTGTGTTATGAATGATGTAGCATGTTATGTTTGTTATGAATGATGTAGCATGTTGTTTGTTATGAATGATGTAACATGTTGTGTTATGAATGTGGTAGCATGTTGTGTTTGTTATGAATGATGTAACATGTTGTGTTATGAATGATGTAGCATGTTGTGTTTGTTATGAATGATGTAACATGTTGTGTTTGTTATGAATGATGTAGCATGTTGTTTGTTATGAATGATGTAGCATGTTGTTTGTTATGAATGATGTAGCATGTTGTTTGTTATGAATGATGTAGCATGTTGTTTGTTATGAATGATGTAGCATGTTGTTTGTTATGAATGATGTAGCATGTTGTTTGTTATGAATGATGTAGCGTGTAGTGTTTGTTATGAATGATGTATCATGTTTGTGTTTGTTTTGAATGATGTAGCATGTTGTGTTTATTATGAATGATGCAGCATGTTGTTTGTTATGAATTATGTATCATGTTGTGTTTATTATGAATAATGTAGCATGTTGTGTTTGTTAATAATGATGTAGCATGTTGTGTTATGTTGATGTATCTATCATGTGTTATGAATGATGTAGCATGTTATGCTATGAATGATGTAACATGTTGTGTTATGAATGATGTAGCATGTTGTGTTATGAAGAATGTAGCATGTTGTGTTATGAATGATGTAGCATGTTGTGATATGAAGAATGTAGCATGTTGTGTTTGTTAATAATGATGTAGCATGTTGTACCATTTCTTCTGATCTTGTCTGTTTGTCTCACTTTCATAGACTTTGTATCTGAGAGTCAAACACACAAGCCACTAAACCCAGAGGCCTAGCTTGTAGCATTTAGCAGTGTGAGGTTGTGTTGTGTGGTACATGTCTGTGTGAGAGAGGAAGAGATAGAGAAATAATAATCTGGCTGTAAACTGTTGTAGAAGTCCTAACCGAATTGCCAAAACTATAGTTTGTTAACAAGAAATGTGTGGAGTGGTTGAAAAGAGTTTTAATGACTCCAACCTAAGTGTATGTAAACTTCCAACTTCACCATGGAATGCAACACAATGTGCTTCAAAATCGTAACAATACAACTGAACAACCAAAAAGCAACTTCAGGAAAAGCAAAGCTATAAATATGTGTTGTAAGATCTCTTTTAAATATGTCCACAGTTTCACTTCCCCTCAGGTTCTCTGGCAGGCTATTCTAGAGGCTGGGGGTATAACACCTAAAGGCTGGGGGCATAGTAACTAAAGGCTGGGGGCATAGTAACTCAAGGCTGGGGGCATAGTAACTAAAGGCTGGGGGCATAGTAACTAAAGGCTGGGGGCATAGTAACTAAAGGCTGGGGGCATATTAACTACAGGATGGGGGCATAGTAACTACAGGATGGGGGCATAGTAACTAAAGGCTGGGGGCATATTAACTACAGGATGGGGGCATAGTAACTAAAGGCTGGGGGCATATTAACTACAGGATGGGGGCATAGTAACTACAGGCTGGGGGCATAGTAACTACAGGCTGGGGGCACAGTAACTAGAGGCTGGGGGCACAGTAACTAGAGGCTGGGGGCACAGTAACTAAAGGCTGGGGACATAGTAACTACAGGCTGGGGGCATAGTAACTAAAGGCTGGGGACATAGTAACTAGAGGCTGGGGGCACAGTAACTAGAGGCTGGGGGCACAGTAACTAAAGGCTGGGGACATAGTAACTAGAGGCTGGGGGCACAGTAACTAAAGGCTGGGTACATAGTAACTAGAGGCTGGGGGCACAGTAACTAGAGGCTGGGGGCATAGTAACTACAGGCTGGGGGCACAGTAACTAAAGGCTGGGGGCATAGTAACTAGAGGCTGGGGCCACAGTAACTAGAGGCTGGGGGCACAGTAACTAGAGACTGGGGGCACAGTAACTAGAGGCTGGGGGCACAGTAACTAGAGGCTGGGGGCACAGTAACTAGAGGCTGGGGGCACAGTAACTAAAGGCTGGGGGCACAGTAACTAAAGGCTGGGGACATAGTAACTAGAGGCTGGGGGCATAGTAACTAAAGGCTGGGGGCATAGTAACTAAAGGCTGGGGGCACAGTAACTAGAGGCTGGGGGCATAGTAACTAAAGGCTGGGGGCACAGTAACTAGAGGCTGGGGGCATAGTAACTAAAGGCTGGGGGCACAGTAACTAGAGGCTGGGGACATAGTAACTAAAGGCTGGGGGCACAGTAACTAGAGGCTGGGGGCACAGTAACTAGAGGCTGGGGGCACAGTAACTAGAGGCTGGGGGCACAGTAACTAGAGGCTGGGGGCACAGTAACTAGAGGCTGGGGGCACAGTAACTAGAGGCTGGGGGCACAGTAACTAAAGGCTGGGGACATAGTAACTAGAGGCTGGGGGCACAGTAACTAAAGGCTGGGGGCATAGTAACTAGAGGCTGGGGGCACAGTAACTAGAGGCTGGGGGCACAGTAACTAAAGGCTGGGGGCATAGTAACTAGAGGCTGGGGGCACAGTAACTACAGGCTGGGGGCACAGTAACTAAAGGCTGGGGGCATAGTAACTAGAGGCTGGGGGCATAGTAACTAAAGGCTGGGGGCATAGTAACTAAAGGCTGGGGGCATAGTAACTAAAGGCTGGGGACATAGTAACTAGAGGCTGGGGGCATAGTAACTAAAGGCTGGGGACATAGTAACTAAAGCCTGGGGGCATAGTAACTAAAGGCTGGGGGCACAGTAACTAGAGGCTGGGGACATAGTAACTAAAGGCTGGGGGCATAGTAACTAAAGGCTGGGGACATAGTAACTAAAGGCTGGGGGCATAGTAACTAAAGGCTGGGGGCACAGTAACTAGAGGCTGGGGACATAGTAACTAAAAGGTGGGGGCACAGTAACTAAAGTCTGGGGGCACAGTAACTACAGGCTGGGGACATAGTAACTAAAAGGTGGGGGCATAGTAACTACAGGCTGGGGGCACAGTAACTAAAGGCTGGGGGCATAGTAACTACAGGCTGGGGGCACAGTAACTAAAGGCTGGGGGCATAGTAACTAGAGGCTGGGGACATAATAATAGTTAGTTATAAGGCCTCCTCTCCATGCCTCTTGGTCCTTGGCTTTGGGAAAGTTAGAAGGGGTCCTCTCCATGCCTCTTGGTCCTTGGCTTTGGGAAAGTTAGAAGGCGTCCTCTCCATGCCTCTTGGTCCTTGGCTTTGGGAAAGTTAGAAGGCGTCCTCTCCATGCCTCTTGGTCCTGGGCTTTGGGAAAGTTAGAAGGCGTCCTCTCCATGCCTCTTGGTCCTTGGCTTTGGGAAAGTTAGAAGGCG
Organism: Oncorhynchus nerka; assembly: GCF_034236695.1. Classification (NCBI taxonomy): domain Eukaryota; kingdom Metazoa; phylum Chordata; class Actinopteri; order Salmoniformes; family Salmonidae; genus Oncorhynchus; species Oncorhynchus nerka. The sequence continues at coordinate 2,289,329 of NC_088407.1, read as the reverse complement.
TCCTCTCCATGCCTCTTGGTCCTTGGCTTTGGGAAAGTTAGAAGGCGTCCTCTCCATGCCTCTTGGTCCTTGGCTTTGGGAAAGTTAGAAGGCGTCCTCTCCATGCCTCTTGGTCCTGGGCTTTGGGAAAGTTAGAAGGCGTCCTCTCCATGCCTCTTGGTCCTTGGCTTTGGGAAAGTTAGAAGGCGTCCTCTCCATGCCTCTTGGTCCTTGGCTTTGGGAAAGTTAGAAGGCGTCCTCTCCGTGCCTCTTGGTCCTTGGCTTTGGGAAAGTTAGAAGGCGTCCTCTCCGTGCCTCTTGGTCCTTGGCTTTGGGAAAGTTAGAAGGCGTCCTCTCCATGCCTCTTGGTCCTTGGCTTTGGGAAAGTTAGAAGGCCAGAGGACCTGAGGGACCTATTGGGTACGTAACTTAAAGCATGTCAGACATGTATTCAGGTGCACAATCGTGGATTGATTTAAAAACCAATAGAAGAATATTAAAATGAATTTTATAATGAATTCTAAAACACACAGGCAGCCAGTACAGAGACCTTAAAACCGGTGTAATGTGTTGTCTGTCTGGTCTTGGTCAGTACCCTGCAGCATTCTGTATGTTTTACAGTCCAGAGACCTTAAAACCAGTGTAATGTGTTCTCTGTCTGGTCTTGGTCAGTACCCTGCAGCATTCTGTATGTTTTACAGTACAGAGACCTTAAAACCAGTGTAATGTGTTCTCTGTCTGGTGTTGGTCAGTACCCTGCAGCATTCTGTATGTTTTACAGGACAGAGACCTTAAAACCAGTGTAATGTGTTCTCTGTCTGGTCTTGGTCAGTACCCTGCAGCATTCTGTATGTTTTACAGTACAGAGACCATTAAACTGGTGTAATGTGTTCTCTGTCTGGTCTTGGTCAGTACCCTGCAGCGTTCTGTATGTTTTGCAGTTTACCAAAGGCTTTATTGGTTAGACCAGACAGGACAGCATTACAGTAGTCAAGCCTGCTTACGCCAAACTTACCCTAGTAAAACTGACTATCCTACCGATCCTCGACTTCGGCGATGTCATCTACAAAATAGCTTCCAATACTCTACTCAGCAAACAGGATGCAGTTTATCACAGTGCCATCCGTTTTGTTAATAAAGTCAAATCAAGTCAAATCAAATCAAATGTATTTATAAAGCCCTTCGTACATCAGCTGATATCTCAAAGTGCTGTACAGAAACCCAGCCTAAAACCCCAAACAGCAAGCAATGCAGGTGTAGAAGCATGGTGGCTAGGAAAGGAGAAGTACTCCAGATATAACAAACTGACCCTAGCCCCCCGACATATAAACTACTGCAGCATAAATACTGGAGGCTGAGACAGGAGGGGTCAGGAGACACTGTGGGCCCATCCAAGGACACCCCCGGACAGGGCCAAACAGGAAGGATATAACCCCACCCACTTTGCCAAAGCACAGCCCCCACACCACTAGAGGGATATCTTCAACCACCAACTTACCATCCTGAGACAAGGCTGAGTATAGCCCACAAAGATCTCCGCCATGGCACAACCCAAGGGGTAGGCACCAACCCAGACAGGATGGGATATCTGTAGTTAGCGACTGCAAGAGCAGAAAGAGTCTCTTAACAACAAGGAACTTTGGTCCCAATGAGATCAACATCAGACGAGCTTCTCCTTCACGTCTCTATGGATTAAAATGACAAAAAAAAAAATTCACATCAGTGAATCAACCCACTCAGGTGACGCACCCCTCCCAGGGACAGTATGAGAGAACCCCAGTAAGCCAGTGACTCAGCCCCTGTAATAGGGTTAGAGGCAGAGAATCCCGGTGGAAAGAGGGGAACCGGCCAGGCAGAGACAGCAAGGGCGGTTCGTTGCTCCAGAGCCTTTCCGTTCACCTTCACACTCCTGGGCCAGACTACACTCAATCATATGACCCACTGAAGAGATGAGTCTTCAGTAAAGACTTAAAGGTTGAGACCGAGTTTGCGTCTCTGACATGGGTAGGCAGACCGTTCCATAAAAATGGAGATCTATAGGAGAAAGCCCTGCCTCCAGCTGTTTGCTTAGTACTTCTAGGGACAATTAGGAGGCCTGCGTCTTGTGACCGTAGCGTATGTGTAGGTATGTACGGCAGGACCAAATCAGAGAGATAGGTAGGAGCAAGGCCATGTAATGCTTTGTAGGTTAGCAGTAAAACCTTGAAATCAGCCCTTGCTTTGACAGGAAGCCAGTGTAGAGAGGCACTGGAGTAATATGATCAAATTTTGGGGTTCTAGTCAGGATTCTAGCAGCCGTATTTAGCACTAACTGAAGTTTAGTTAGTGCTTTAACCGGGTAGCCGGAGAGTAGAGCATTGCAGTAGTCTAACCTAGAAGTGACAAAAGCATGGATTAATTTTTCTGCATCATTTTTGGACAGAAAGTTTCTGATTTTTGCAATGTTACGTAGATGGAAAAAAGCTTAAAGCAATTTATACCACCAACCACTGCGACCTGTATGCTCTAGTTGGCTGGCCCTCGCTACATATTCGTCGCCAGACCCACTGGCTCCAGGTCATCTACAAGTCCATGCTAGGTAAAGCTCCGCCTTATCTCAGTTCACTGGTCACGATGGCAACACCCACCCGTAGCACGCGCTCCAGCAAGTGTATCTCACTGATCATCCCTAAAGCCAACACCTCATTTGGCTGCCTTTCGTTCCAGTTCTCTGCTGCCTGTGACTGGAATGAATTGCAAAAATCGCTGAAGTTGGAGACTTTTATCTCCCTCACCAACTTCAAACATATGCTATCTGAGCAGCTAACCGATCGCTGCAGCTGTACATAGTCTATTGGTAAATAGCCCACCCAATTTTACCTACCTCATCCCCATACTGTTTATATTTATTTACTTTTCTGCTCTTTGCACACCAGTATCTCTACCTGTACATGACCATCTGATCATTTTTCACTCCAGTGTTAATCTGCAAAGTTGTAATTATTCGCCTACCTCCTCATGCCTTTTGCACACATTGTATATAGACTATATTTTTTTCTACTGTGTTATTCACTTGTTAATTGTTTACTCCATGTGTAACTCTGTGTTGTCGGTTCACACTGCTATGCTTTATCTTGGCCAGGTCGCAGTTGCAAATGAGAACTTGTTCTCAACTAGCCTACCTGGTTAAATAAAGGTGAAATAAAAAATGTAAAAATAAAATCAACAGTATCAGCAACAGAGAGGTGTGAAGTTTCCACAACAGATTTAGTTCGTTTATCATGTACTTCTCTTTAGATGCTGCGGCCTTGACCTCCATCAACAGATATCGAGTTAGTTTATCATGAGAACATACAGACACCACTGCCTGGAACCAGCTGACAGTATCAGTTGTAAAGGTTCATTACTACTAACAGAAGGAAGGTTGTATTGTTTTGTCCATGATGAATGATGTAAAGACTTCATTACTACTAACAGAAGGAAAGTTTTACATCACCATAGTATTTCTCCGCCTCTTTATCCGCCTCCGTGGCCTCTTAAGAGCGGCGACCCTCGCGCCGACCTCGGACTGGGGACCCTAGCCACAGGTCCCGAATGGACGGGAGATTCCGGCAGCACCGGACAGAAGGGAGATTCCGTCAGCACCGGACAGGCGGGAGACTCCTGCAGCTCCGGAGTGAAGGGTGATTCTGGCATCGCCGGCGTGACAGGCGATTCTGGCAGCTCCTGGTGGCTCTGGCAGCTCCTGGCTGACTGACGGCTCTGGCAGCTCCTGGCTGACTGGTGGCTCTGGCAGCTCCTGGTTGACAGGTGGCTCTGGCAGCTCCTGGCTGACTGGCGGCTCTGGCAGCTCCTGGCTGGCTGGCGGCTCTGGCAGCTCCTGGCTGACTGGCGGCTCTGGCAGCTCCTGGCTGGCTGGCGGCTCTGGCAGCTCCTGGCTGACTGGCGGCTCTGGCAGCTCAGGACAGACAGGAGACTATGGCAGCTCAGGACAGACGGGAGACTCTGGCAGCTCAGGACAGGAGGAAGACTCTGGCAGCGCCGGACAGGCGGGAGCACCTGTAGGGAGGAGACGGAGAGACAGCCTGGTGTGTGGGGCTGCCACCGGAGGGCTGGTGCGTGGAAGTGGCACCGGATAAACCGGACCGTGAAGCTCTCGAGCACCAAGCCTGCCCAACCTTACCTGGTTGAATGCTCCCCGTAGCCAGGCCAGTGTGGCGAGGTGTAATCGCCCGCACTGGGCTGTGCTGACGAACCGGGGACACCATGCGTAAGGCTGGTGTCATGTACCCCGGCCCGAGGAGACGCACAGGAGACCAGATGCGCTGAGCCGGCTTCATGGCACCTGGCTCGATGCCCACTCCTGCCCGGCCGATATGAGGCGCTGCTATGCTCCGCACCGGGCTATGCACGCGCACCGGGGACACCGTGCACCTCACGGCATAACACAGTGCCTGCCCGGTCCCTCTCTCTCAGAGTAAGCACGGGAAGTTGGCGCAGGTCTCCTACCTGACTTCGCCACACTCCCCTTGCGCCTCCTCCCAATACATTTTTGGGGCTGCCTCTCGGGCTTCCTTGACTGCCGTACCAACTCCATTCTCCGGTATCCCTCCTCACATTGTTCCAGAGAATCCCAGACGGGCTCCGGCACTCTCACTGGGTCGACCAACCACCTCTCTATTTCGTCCCATGTTGTAATATATAGTCCAGATCTCGCTGCTGCTGCTGCTGCCCGTTACCCGTTACGCTGCTTGGTCCTTTGGTGGTGGGTGATTCTGTAACGGCATTCGTCCTCCTCTGACGAGGAGTATGAGAGATCGGACAAATATGCAGCGTGGTACGTGTTCGTCATGTTTTAATGAACAAAATCACTGAACTCAAAAATACAAAATAACAAAGTGAAAGACAGAAAGGAAAACCGAAACAGTTCCGTGTGGAACACACAGAAACAGAAAACAGAAAACAATCACCCACGATGAGTGAGAAAAGGCTGCCTAAGTATGATTCTCAATCAGAGACACCTAACGACACCTGCCTCTGATTGAGAACCATACCAGGCTAAATGCAAAATAAAACATAGAACAACAAACATAGACTGCCCACCCCAACTCACGCCCTGACCATACTAAAACAAAGACAAAACGTGACAATGTTGTAAAGGTTCATTACTACTAACATAAGGGAAGTTGTAGTGTTTTGTCCATGATGAATGATGTAAAGACTTCATTACTACTAACAGAAGGGAAGTTGTAGTGTTTTGTCCATGATGAATGATGTAAAGGTTCATTACTACTAACAGAAGGACAGTTGTAGTGTTGTGTCCATGATGAATGATGTAAAGGTTCATTACTACTAACAGAAGGACAGTTGTAGTGTGTGTTTAGCTGATGAATGTTGTAAAGACTTCAATGTGTTTTATATTTAACTGCTCTGTTATATTCTGTTTGTTCATGTGAAATTGGAAAGTGTATTTTTCTATAATGTCGTTGTGTGTGTTTATCTTGAGCAACACCGTCGTATGGTTGCCAACTTGTCAAATAAAGCTTCCTAAAATGTGTTAGAAAATGTGTCAGTTTGTCACTTCATGAGTTCACTTCACTTAGAATTCCCCGAAGTCTTGCGATATTGTTTCTCTGAATTTAGACATATCTGGTGGGTTTTAGCACCATCAGAGAAGGTTTGAATGTACAGACTGAGGTAGGTCCAGATCACTGTATCACTAACCCTAATGTACAGACTGAGGTAGGTCCAGATCACTGTATCACTAACCCTAATGTACAGACTGAGGTAGGTCCAGATCACTGTATCACTAACCCTAATGTACAGACTGAGGTAGGTCCAGATCACTGTATCACTAACCCTAATGTACAGACTGAGGTACGTCCAGATCACTGTATCACTAACCCTAATGTACAGACTGAGGTAGGTCCAGATCACTGTATCACTAACCCTAATGTACAGACTGAGGTAGGTCCAGATCACTGTATCAATAACCCTAATGTACAGACTGAGGTAGGTCCAGATCACTGTATCACTAACCCTAATGTACAGACTGAGGTAGGTCCAGATCACTGTATCACTAACCCTAATGTACAGACTGAGGTAGGTCCAGATCACTGTATCACTAACCCTATTGTATAGACTGAGGTAGGTCCAGATCACTGTATCACTAACCCTAATGGACAGACTGAGGTAGGTCCAGATCACTGTATCACTAACCCTAATGTACAGACTGAGGTAGATCCAGATCACTGTATCACTAACCCTAATGTACAGACTGAGGTAGGTCCAGATCACTGTATCACTAACCCTAATGTACAGACTGAGGTAGGTCCAGATCACTGTATCACTAACCCTAATGTACAGACTGAGGTAGGTCCAGATCACTGTATCACTAACCCTAATGTACAGACTGAGGTAGGTCCAGATCACTGTATCACTAACCCTAATGTACAGACTGAGGTAGGTCCAGATCACTGTATCACTAACCCTAATGTATAGACTGAGGTAGGTCCAGATCACTGTATCACTAACCCTAATGTATAGACTGAGGTAGGTCCAGATCACTGTATCACTAACCCTAATGTACAGACTGAGGTAGGTCCAGATCACTGTATCACTAACCCTAATGTACAGACTGAGGTAGGTCCAGATCACTGTATCACTAACCCTAATGTACAGACTGAGGTAGGTCCAGATCACTGTATCACTAACCTAATGTACAGACTGAGGTAGGTCCAGATCACTGTATCACTAACCCTAATGTACAGACTGAGGTAGGTCCAGATCACTGTATCACTAACCCTAATGTACAGACTGAGGTAGGTCCAGATCACTGTATCACTAACCCTAATGTACAGACTGAGGTAGGTCCAGATCACTGTATCACTAACCCTAATGTACAGACTGAGGTAGGTCCAGATCACTGCATCACTAACCCTAATGTACAGACTGAGGTAGGTCCAGATCACTGTATCACTAACCCTAATGTACAGACTGAGGTAGGTCCAGATCACTGTATCACTAACCCTAATGTACAGACTGAGGTAGGTCCAGATCACTGTATCACTAACCCTAATGTACAGACTGAGGTAGGTCCAGATCACTGTATCACTAACCCTAATGTACAGACTGAGGTAGGTCCAGATTACTGTATCACTAACTTCAACCTTCTTCAAGCCGAATCCTAATTTCAACTCTAACCCTTAAACCATAACTTCAAAATGTTTATTATGAATGATGTAACATGTTGTGTTTGTTATGAATGATGTAGCATGTTGTGTTATGAATGATGTAGCATGTTGTGTTATGAATGATGTAACATGTGGTAATATTAATGATGTAGCATGTTGTGTTATGAATGATATAGAACGTTGTGTTTGTTATGAATGATGTAGCATGTTGTGTTATGAATGATGTAGCATGTTGTGTTATGAATGATGTAGCATGTTGTAATATTAATGATATAGCAAGTTATGTTAAGAATGATGTAGCATGTTGTGCTTGTTATGAATTATATGGTGTATTGTGTTTGTTATGAATGATGTAGCATGTTATGTTATGAATGATGTAGAATGATGAGTTTGATATGAATGATGTAGCATGTTTGTGTTTGTTTTGAATGATGTAGCATGTTGTGTTATGAATGATGTAGCATGTTGTGTTATGAATGATGTAGCATGTTGTGTTATGAATGATGTAGCATGTTTGTGTTTGTTTTGAATGATGTAGCATGTTGTGTTATGGATGATGTAGCATGATGTGTTATGAATGATGTAGCATGTTGTGTTATGAATGATGTAACATATTGTAATACTAATTGTGTAGCATGTTGTTTTATGAATGATATAACATGTTATGAATGATGTAGCATGTTGTGTTTGTTATGAATGATGTAGCTTGTTGTGTTAAGAATGATGTAGCATGTTGTGGTTGCTGTGAATGATGTTGCATGTTGTTTTATGATGTAAGATGTTATGAAATGTAGTATGTTATATTATGAATAATGTAGCATGTTATGGATGATAGAGCATGTTCAAATCAAATCAAATCAAATGTTATTTGTCACATACACATGGTTAGCAGATGTTAATGCGAGTGTAGCGAAATGCTTGTGCTTCTAGTTCCGACAATGCAGTAATAACCAACAAGTAATCTAACTAACAATTCCAAAACTACTGTCTTATACACACAAGTGTAAGGGGATAAAGAATATGTACATAAGGATATATGAATGAGTGATGGTACAGGGCAGCATAGGCAAGATACAGTAGATGGTATCGAGTACAGTATATACATATGAGATGAGTATGTAGACAAAGTGGCATAGTTAAAGTGTCTAGTGATACATGTATTACATAAGAATGCAGTCGATGATATAGAGTACAGTATATACGTATGCATATGAGATGAATAATGTAGGGTAAGTAACATTATATAATGTAGCATTGTTTAAAGTGGCTAGTGATATATTTACATCATTTCCCATCAATTCCCATTGTTAAAGTGGCTGGAGTTGAGTCAGTGTCAATGTCAGTGTGTTGGCAGCAGCCACTCAATGTTAGTGGTGGCTGTTTAACAGTCTGATGGCCTTGAGATAGAAGCTGTTTTTCAGTCTCTCGGTCCCAGCTTTGATGCACCTGTACTGACCTCGCCTTCTGGATGATAGCGGGGTGAACAGGCAGTGGCTCGGGTGGTTGATGTCCTTGATGATCTTTATGGCCTTCCTGTAACATCGGGTGGTGTAGGTGTCCTGGAGGGCAGGTAGTTTGCCCCCGGTGATGCGTTGTGCAGACCTCACTACCCTCTGGAGAACCTTACGGTTGAGGGCGGAGCAGTTGCCGTACCAGGCGGTGATACAGCCCGCCAGGATGCTCTCGATTGTGCATCTGTAGAAGTTTGTGAGTGCTTTTGGTGACAAGCCGAATTTCTTCAGCCTCCTGAGGTTGAAGAGGCGCTGCTGCGCCTTCTTCACGATGCTGTCTGTGTGAGTGGACCAATTCAGTTTGTCTGTGATGTGTATGCCGAGGAACTTAAAACTTGCTACCCTCTCCACTACTGTTCCATCGATGTGGACAGGGGGGTGTTCCCTCTGCTGTTTCCTGAAGTCCACAATCATCTCCTTAGTTTTGTTGACGTTGAGTGTGAGGTTATTTTCCTGACACCACACTCCGAGGGCCCTCACCTCCTCCCTGTAGGCCGTCTCGTCGTTGTTGGTAATCAAGCCTACCACTGTTGTGTCATCCGCAAACTTGATGATTGAGTTGGAGGCGTGCGTGGCCACGCAGTCGTGGGTGAACAGGGAGTACAGGAGAGGGCTCAGAATGCACCCTTGTGGGGCCCCTGTGTTGAGGATCAGCGGGGAGGAGATGTTGTTGCCTACCCTCACCACCTGGGGGCTGCCCGTCAGGAAGTCCAGTACCCAGTTGCACAGGGCGGGGTCAAGACCCAGGGTCTCGAGCTTGATGACAAGCTTGGAGGGTACAATGGTGTTGAATGCCGAGCTGTAGTCGATGAACAGCATTCTCACATAGGTATTCCTCTTGTCCAGATGGGTTAGGGCAGTGTACAGTGTGGTTGAGATTGCATCGTCTGTGGACCTATTTGGGCGGTAAGCAAATTGGAGTGGGTCTAGGGTGTCAGGTAGGGTGGAGGTGATATGGTCCTTGACTAGTCTCTCAAAGCACTTCATGATGACGGAAGTGAGTGCTACGGGGCGGTAGTCGTTTAGCTCAGTTACCTTAGCTTTCTTGGGAACAGGAACAATGGTGGCCCTCTTGAAGCATGTGGGAACAGCAGACTGGTATAGGGATTGATTGAATATGTCCGTAAACACACCGGCCAGCTGGTCTGCGCATGCTCTGAGGGCGCGGCTGGGGATGCCGTCTGGGCCTGCAGCCTTGCGAGGGTTAACACGTTTAAATGTCTTACTCACCTCGGCTGCAGTGAAGGAGAGATCGCATGTTTTCATTGCAGGCCGTGTCAGTGGCACTGTATTGTCCTCAAAGCGGGCAAAAGTTAATTAGTCTGCCTGGGAGCAAGACATCCTGGTCCGTGACTGGGCTGGATTTCTTCTTGTAGTCCGTGATTGACTGTAGACCCTGCCACATGCCTCTTGTGTCTGAGCCGTTGAATTGAGATTCTACTTTGTCTCTGTACTGACGCTTAGCTTGTTTGATAGCCTTGCGGAGGGAATAGCTGCACTGTTTGTATTCGGTCATGTTACCAGACACCTTGCCCTGATTAAAAGCAGTGGTTCGTGCTTTCAGTTTCACGCGAATGCTGCCATCAATCCACGGTTTCTGGTTAGGGAATGTTTTAATCGTTGCTATGGGAACGACATCTTCAACGCACGTTCTAATGAACTCGCACACCGAATCAGCGTATTCGTCAATATTGTTATCTGACGCAATACGAAACATATCCCAGTCCACGTGATGGAAGCAGTCTTGGAGTGTGGAGTCAGTTTGGTCGGACCAGCGTTGGACAGACCTCAGCGTGGGAGCCACTTGTTTTAGTTTCTGTCTGTAGGCAGGGTTCAACAAAATGGAGTCGTGGTCAGCTTTTCCGAAAGGGGGGCGGGGCAGGGCCTTATATGCATCGCCGAAGTTAGAGTAATAATGATCCAAGGTTTTACCACCCCTGGTTGCGCAATCGATATGCTGATAAAATTTAGGGAGTCTTGTTTTCAGATTAGCCTTGTTAAAATCCCCAGCTACAATGAATGCAGCCTCCGGATAAATGGTTTCCAGTTTGCAAAGAGTTAAATAAAGTTCGTTCAGAGCCATCGATGTGTCTGCTTGGGGGGGGATATATACGGCTGTGGTTATAATCGAAGAGAATTCTCTTGGTAGATAATGCGGTCTACATTTGATTGTGAGGAATTCTAAATCAGGTGAACAGAAGGATTTGAGTTCCTGTATGTTTCTTTCATCACACCATGTCTCGTTAGTCATGAGGCATACGCCCCCGCCACTCTTCTTACCAGAAAGTTGTTTGTCTCTGTCGGTGCGATGCGTGGAGAAACCCGTTGGCTGCACCGCCCCGGATAGCGTCTCTCCAGTGAGCCATGTTTCCGTGAAGCAGAGAACGTTAGTCTCTGATGTCCCTCTGGAATGCTACCCTTGCTCGGATTTCATCAACCTTGTTGTCAAGAGACTGGACATTGGCTAGAAGAATGCTAGGGAGTGGTGCACGGTGTGCCCGTCTCCGGAGTCTGACCAGAAGACCGCCTCATTTCCCTCTTTTTCGGAGTCGTTTTTTTGGGTCGCTGCATGGAGTCCATTCCGTTGTCCTGTTTGTAAGGCAGAATACAGGATCCGCGTTGCGAAAAACATATTCTTGGTCGTACTGATGGTGAGTTGACGCTGATCTTATATTCAGTAGTTCTTCTCGACTGTATGTAATGAAACCTAAGATGACCTGGGGTACTAATGTAAGAAATAACACGTAAAAAAACAAAAAACTGCATAGTTTCCTAGGAACGCGAAGCAAGGCGGCCATCTCTGTCGGCGCCGGAAGTAATTTGTTATTAATTATGTAGCATGTTGTGTTTGTTATGAATGATGTTGCATGTTATGCTACGAATGATGTAGCATTTTGTGTTTGTTATGAATGATATAGCATGTTGTGTTTGTTATGAACAATGTAGCATGTTATGTTTGTTATGAATGATGTAACATGTGTAATGAATGAAGTAGCATGTTACTCTATGAATGATGTAGAATGTTGTGTTTGTTTTGAATGATGTAGCACGTAGTGTTTGTTATGAATGATGTAGCATGTTGTGTTATGAAAGATGTCACATGTTATGTTGATGTAACATGTTGTGTATGTTATGAATGATGTAGCATGTTTAGATTGTTATGAATGATGTAGCATGTTGTGTTTGTTATGAATGATGTAGCATGTTATTTAATGAATGATGTAGCATGTTGTGTTTGTTATGAATGATGTAGTGTGTTTTGTTTGTTATGAATGATGTAGCATGTTTGTTTGTTATGAATGATGTAGCATGTTTGTTTGTTATGAATGATGTAGCATGTTTGTTTGTTATGAATGATGTAGCATGTTTGTTTGTTATGAATGATGTAGCATGTTATTTAATGAATGATGTAGCATGTTTTGTTTGTTATGAATGATGTAGCATGTTATTTAATGAATGATGTAGCATGTTTTGTTTGTTATGAATGATGTAGCATGTTTGTGTTTGTTTTGAATGATGTAGCATTTTGTGTTTGTTATGAATGATATAGCATGTTGTGTTTGTTATGAACAATGTAGCATGTTATGTTTGTTATGAATGATATAACATGTGTAATGAATGAAGTAGCATGTTACTCTATGAATGATGTAGAATGTTGTGTTTGTTATGAATGATGTTGCATGTTTGTGTTTGTTTTGAATGATGTAGCATGTAGTGTTTGTTATGAATGATGTAGCAAGCTGTGTTTGTTATGAATGATGTAGCATGTTATGCTATGAATGATAAAGAACATTGTGTTTGTTATGAATGATGTAACATGTTATGTTTGTTATGAATGATGTAACATGTTGTGTAATGAATGAAGTAGCATGTTACTCTATGAATGATGTAGAATGTTGTGTTTGTTATGAATGATGTAGCATGTTTGTGTTTGTTTTGAATTGTGCATTTGTTTTTGAATGATGTAGCATGTAGTGTTTGTTATGAATGATGTAGCATGTTATGAATGATGAATGATAAATGTTGTGTTTGTTTTGAACATTGCATGTTTGTGAATGATAAAGAATTGTGTTTGATGTAACATGTTATGTTTGTTATGAATGATGTAACATGTTGTGTAATGAATGAAGTAGCATGTTACTCTATGAATGATAAAGAACATTGTGTTTGTTATGAATGATGTAGCATGTTTGTGTTTGTTTTGAATGATGTAGCATGTTGTAATATGAATAATATAGAATGTTGTGTTCGTTTTGAAATGTAGCATGATGTGTTTGTTATGAATGACGAAGCATGTTGTGTTTGTTATGAATGACGAAGCATGTTGTGTTTGTTGTGAATGACGTAGCATGTTATGCTATGAATGATGTCACATGTTGTGTTTGTTATGAATGAAGTCGCATGTTGTGTTTGTTATGAATGATGTAGCATGTTGTGTTTGTTATGAACGATGTAACATGTTGTGTTATGAATTATGTAGCATGTTGTGTTATGAATGATATAGCATGTTGTGGTTGTTATGAATTATTTAGCATGTTGTGTTTGTCGTGAATGATGTAGCATGTTCAAATCAAATCAAATCAAATATATTTATATAGCCCTTCGTACATCAGTACAGAAATCCAGCCTAAAACCCCAAACAGCAAGCAATGCAGGTGTAGAAGCGCGGTGGCTAGGAAAAACTCCCTAGAAAGGCCAAAACCTAGGAAGAAACCTAGAGAGCAGCCAGGCTATGTAGGGTGGCCAGTCCTCTTCTGGCTGTGCCGGGTGGAGATTTTAACAGAACATGGCCAAGATGTTCAAATGTTTATAAATGACCAACATGGTCAAATAATAATAACCACAGGCAGAACAGTTGAAACTGGAGCAGCAACACGGCCAGGTGGACTGGGGACAGCAAGGAGTCATCATGCCAGGTAGTCCTGAGGCATGGTCCTAGGGCTCGGGTCAGTTAAAACTGGAGCAGCAGCACGGCCAGGTGGACTGGGGACAGCAAGGAGTCATCATGCCAGGTAGTCCTGGGGCATGGTCCTAGGGCTCAGGTCCTCCGAGAGAGAGAAAGAAAGAGAGAAAGAGAGAATTAGAGTGCATACTTAAATTCACACAGGGCACAGGATAGGACAGGAGAAGTACTCCAGATATAACAAACTGACCCTAGCCCCCAAACACATAAACTACTGCAGCATAAATACTGGAGGCTGAGACAGGAGGGGTCAGGAGACACTGTGGCCCCATCCGATGACACCCCCGGACAGGGCCAAACAGGAAGGATATAACCCCACCCACTTTGACAAAGCACAGCCCCCACACCACTAGAGGGATATCTTCAACCACCAACTTACCATCCTCAGACAAGGCCGAGTATAGCCCACAAAGATCTCTGCCAGGGCACAGCCCAAGGGGGTGAGCCAACCCAACATGCATGTTGTGTTTGTTGTGAATGATGTAGCATGTTGTGTTTGTTATGAATGGTGTAGCATGTTGTGGTATGAATGATGTAGCATGTTGTGTTTGTTATGAATGATGTAGCATGTTGTTTGTTATGAATGATGTAGCATGTTATGTTTGTTATGAATGATGTAGAATGTTGTGTTATGAATGATATAGAACGTTGTGTTTGCTATGAATGATGTGTCATGTTGAATTTTGAAAAATTATGAAAAATGTAGCATGTAGCATGTTGTGTTTGTTAATAATGGTGTAGCAGGTTGCACCATCTCACTTTCACACCCAGAGGCCTACCCCAAATCACACCCTGCGTGACAGTATTCCCCCATCCCCCCCTAAAGGTGCGGACTCTGGCCGCACAACCAGAACCCATAGGGCATTTCTCAGCGGTGTTAGCTCTGGTGAGGTACGTAGACCCCGCTCCACCTCTGGCTCGGCCCACTTAGGTGGCGGGTTACTCGCCGCCGACCCCGGACTGGGGACCTTCGTAGCGGGCCTCAGACTGGGGACCCTCATTGCGGGGGCCGGACTGGGGACCCTTGTAGTGGGCCCCGGACTGGAGGGACGCCTCTGGAAGCTCTGGACTGAAGGGCGCCTCTGGAAGCTCTGGACTGGAGGATGCCTCTGGAGGGTCCGGACTGGTGGGCGTTGCTGGAGGATCCGGACTGGAGGGCGACTCTGGAGGCTCCGGACTGGAGGGCGACTCTGGAGGCTCAGGACTGGAGGGCGTCGCTGGAGGCTCCGGACTGGAGGGCGACTCTGGAGGCTCCGGACTGGAGGGCGTTGCTGGAGGATCCGGACTGGAGGGCGACTCTGGAGGCTCCGGACTGGAGGGTGTCGCTGGAGGCTCCGGACTGGATGGCGGAGGCTCGGACTGGAGCGACTCTGGAGGCTCCCGGACTGGATGGCGACTCTGGAGGCTCCGGAGGCTCCGGACTGGACTGGGGCTGGAGGCTCTCTGGAGGCTCCGGCTGGAGGCGACTCCGGACTGAAGGGCGACTCTGGAGGCTCCCGGACTGGAGCGGCTGGAGGCTCCCGGACTGGAGGCTGGTGGCTCCCGGACTGGGCGTTGCTGGAGGATCCGGACTGGGCGACTCTGGAGGCTCCGGACTGGAGGGCGCCTCTGGCGCTCTGGACTGGAGGCTCTGGACTCCGGACTGGAGGGCGTCACTGGAGGCTCCGGACTGGAGGGCGACTCTGGAGGGTCCGGACTGAAGGGCGACTCTGGAGGGTCCGGACTGGAGGGCGTCGCTGGAGGCTCCGGACTGGAGGGCGTCGCTGGTGGCTCCGGACTGGAGGGCGTTGCTGGAGGATCCGGACTGGAGGGCGACTCTGGAGGCTCCCGGACTGGAGGCTCGGACTGGATGGCGCTGGAGGCTCCGGACTGGGGCGACTCGCTCCGGACTGGCTCCGGAGGCTGGAGGGCGACTCTGGAGGCTCCGGACTGGAGGCGCGACTCCGGACTGGGCTCGCGGACTGGAGGGCGTTGCTGGAGGATCCGGACTGGAGGGCGACTCTGGAGGCTCCGGACTGGAGGGCGTCGCTGGAGGCTCCGGACTGGAGGGCGTCGCTGATGGCTCCGGACTGGAGGGCGTTGCTGGAGGATCCGGACTGGAGGCGACTCTGGAGGCTCCGGACTGGAGGTTCCGGACTGGAGGGCGACTGGAGGCTCCGGACTGGAGGGCGTTGCTGGAGGATCCGGACTGGAGGGCGACTCTGGAGGCTCCGGACTAGAGGGTGACTCTGGAGGCTCCGGACTGGAGGGCGTTGCTGGAGGATCCGGACTGGAGGGCGACTCTGGAGGCTCCGGACTGGAGGGTGTCTCTGGAGGCTCCGGACTGGATGGCGACTCTGGAGGCTCCGGACTGGAGGGCGACTCTGGAGGGTCCGGACTGGAGGAAGACTCTGGAGGGAGGAGACGCCGAGACAGCCTGGAGCGTCGGGCTGCCACAGGGCCCACCCGGCTGGGGAGAACTACAGGAGGCCTGGTGTGTAGAGGAGGCACCGGATGAACAGGGCTGTGGGGGAGCACTGGAGCTCTGGTGCGCAGCCTTGGCACCACTCCTCCAGGCTGAATGACCACTTTAGCCCGGCCCCTCCAGAGTGCAGGCACAAGTCGAACCGGGCTGTGGGAGAGCACTGGAGATCTGGTGCTTAACACTCGCACCTCTCCATTAGGCTCAATGCCCAGCACCGGCGGAGCGCAGGACGAACTGAACCCTCCCAACGCCCCGGAGACACAGTACGCAGAGCCGGTGGAGGATACCCTAGGCCGAAACGGCGCACCGGAGACCAAACACGCTGAGCTGGCACAATCCGCCCTGGCTG
The DNA here is from genome assembly GCF_034236695.1 of Oncorhynchus nerka. NCBI lineage: Eukaryota > Metazoa > Chordata > Actinopteri > Salmoniformes > Salmonidae > Oncorhynchus > Oncorhynchus nerka. The sequence goes on along the minus strand of NC_088407.1, from coordinate 2,272,891 downwards.
GATGGCCACTCTCGCATGGCACTTGCGGGGGGCTGGCATATAGCGCTCCGTGCGCTTCACCGCATAACACGGTGCCTGACCAGTAACACGCTGCTTCCGGTAAGCACGGGGAGTTGGCTCAGGTCTATCGCCTGACGCCTGATGAAGAAGTAGTGAACCAAGGTGCAGCGTGGTACGTGTTCATAATAATGTATTAAACCTGAATACTGAAACAAAATAACAAAGTAAAACAAAATGAAACAGTTCTGTCTGGTGCAAACACAAAACAGAAAACAACTACCCACAAAAACCAGGTGGGAAAAAGCTACCTAAGTATGGTTCTCAATCAGAGACAACGATAGACAGCTGCCTCTGATTGAGAACCATGCCTGGCCAAACACAAAGTAACACAAAACATGGAAAAGAACATAGAATGCCCACCCAAATCACACCCTGATCAAACCAAAATAGAGACATAAAAAGCTCTCTACAGTCAGGGAGTGACAGATTATTAGTGATCATGTTAGTAAAATGAGCCCATCTTGCATTTCTAATGGCCTTGTTATATATGCAAAGTTGCTCTCTCAGAATATCAAAATGAACCTGCAACTTTGACTTCCACTTTCCCTCTGCCTTTCTGCAATTTCTCTTTAATTGATTCGTTTCCTCACTCATCCAAGGGGCTCTCCATTTGGATGTGACCTTGTTCAACTTTACTGGAGCTATGGCACCAATGTTTGCCATTGATTTACAATGTTTTTATTTAATTAACATTTGTACTGGCAAAAAGTTAGTAAAAAGTGGTGATCAGATAAAGCAACATCAACAATAGAGGATATGTCAATAGAAAACCCCTTGGTAATAACCAGGTCCAGAGTATGGCTGTGGTTATGGGTGGGCCCAGTAGAAAGCCCCTTGGTAATAACCAGGTCCAGAGTATGGCTGTGGTTATGGGTGGGCCCAGTAGAATGCCCCTTGGTAATAACCAGGTCCAGAGTATGGCTGTGGTTATGGGTGGGCCCAGTAGAATGCCCCTTGGTAATAACCAGGTCCTGAGTATGGCTGTGGTTATGGGTGGGCCCAGTAGAAAACTCCTTGGTAATAACCAGGTCCAGAGTATGGCTGTGGTTATGGGTGGGCCCAATAGAAAGCCCCTTGGTAATAACCAAGTCCAGAGTATGGCTGTGGTTATGGGTGGGCCCAGTAGAAAGCCCCTTGGTAATAACCAGGTCCAGAGTATGGCTGTGGTTATGGGTGGGCCCAGTAGAAAGCCCCTTGGTAATAACCAGGTCCAGAGTATGGCTGTGGTTATGGGTGGGCCCAGTAGAAAGCCCCTTAGTAATAACCAGGTCCAGAGTATGGCTGTGGTTATGGGTGGGCCCAGTAAAAATCCCATTGGTAATAACCAGGTCCAGAGTATGGCTGTGGTTATGGGTGGGCCCAGTAGAAAGCCCCTTGGTAATAACCAGGTCCAGAGTATGGCTGTGGTTATGGTGGCTGACATTTTAACAGTATAACATGATGCTCTGGTCTGGTGGCTGACATTTAAACAGTATAGCATGATGCTCTGGTCTGGTGGTTGACATTTAAACAGTATAACATGATGCTCTGGTCTGGTGGCTGAAATGTAAACAGTATAACATGATGCTCTGGTCTGGTGGCTGAAATGTAAACAGTATAACATGATGCTCTGGTCTGGTGGCTGACATTTAAACAGTATAGCATGATGCTCTGGTCTGGTGGCTGACATTTAAACAGTATAACATGATGCTCTGGTCTGGTGGCTGAAATGTAAACAGTATAACATGATGCTCTGGTCTGGTAGCTGACATTTAAACAGTATAACATGATGCTCTGGTCTGGGGGCTGACATTTAAACAGTATAATATGATGCTCTGGTCTGGTGGCTGACATTTAAACAGTATAACATGATGCTCTGGTCTGGTGGCTGACATTTAAACAGTATAACATGATGCTCTGGTCTGGTGGCTGACATTTAAACAGTATAACATGATGCTCTGGTCTGGTGGCTGACATTTAAACAGTATAACATGATGCTCTGGTGGCTGACATTTAAACAGTATAGCATGACGCTCTGGTGGCTGACATTTAAACAGTATAACATGATGCTCTGGTCTGGTGGCTGACATTTAAACAGTATAACATGATGCTCTGGTCTGGTGGCTGACATTTAAACAGTATAACATGATGCTCTGGTCTGGTGGCTGACATTTAAACAGTATAACATGATGCTCTGGTCTGGTGGCTGACATTTAAACAGTATAACATGATGCTCTGGTCTGGTGGCTGACATTTAAACAGTATAACATGATGCTCAAAATACCCATGCCAAATGTCCTTACTGATAGCATTACTAAAAATAGAGGCTGTCTCCACCCCACACATAGACTTATCAGAGTAGTTGATCTGTGTCTGTTTGAGGTTGTAGCTGTATGTGAACAACCTCACCCATTGTTAAACACCTCTGTTCCTCTGTCACACATTTCACATATATTATAGAGTTAGAGTCAGTTTATCATGTACTTCTCTTTAGACGCTGCAGCCTTGTCCTCGAGTTAGTTTATCATGAGAACATACAGACACCACTGACTGGAATTATCAACAACAAGAGTTAGTTTATCATGAGAACATACAGACACCACTGACTGGAACTATCAACAACAAGAGTTAGTTTATCATGATAACATACAGACACCACTGACTGGAACCATTTTTCTATGGAACCAATTATCTTGAGCAGCACCAGTTTATGGGAGCCAACTTGCCAAATATAGCTTCCAAGACCTGGAGGTTCTATGTGTTTTATCCTGATCTGTCCACTAGATGGCAGTGCTCCATGTGTCTACTAGATGGCAGTGCTCCATGTGTTGTATCCTGACTTGTCCACTAGATGGCAGTGTTCCATGTGTTGTATCCTGATTTGTCCACTAGATGGCAGTGTTCCATGTGTTGTATCCTGATTTGTCCACTTCATGCAGTGCTCCATGTGTTGTATCCTGACTTGTCCACTAGATGGCAGTGTTCCATGTGTTAAATGGTGTAATGCTGAACACTGTGATGCATCTATTACATTCCCTGGCTGCAGATGTGAATGATACTTTAAATAGAAGTTGTCCCTAACCACAGATCTAGGATCAAATTCCTCTACCTCCAATCCCGATGCCATGCTATCAAATCAAATAACACTGTATTTGTCACATGCTCCGAATACAACAGGTGTAGACCTTTACCCTGAAAAGTTTACTTACAAGCCCCTAACCAACAATGTAGTTCAAGAAATAGAGTTAAGAAAATATTTTCTAAATAAACTAAAGTAAAAAAGAAAATATAAATTAACACAATAAAATTACATACCAATAAGGAGGCTACATACCTTAAGGGAACATTTTGACATTTGCTGTATGGTTAGTGAGAAAGTCCATATTGCAAATGTAAGGTCACTTACTAGACGTCCGAAAACGTTTGTAAAATTCGCGGACGGTGTCGGGCCGAGCGGCAGGGCCGGACCTACCGGGAAGTCATCAAATGAACTTTGTCGGACATTCGGTTTCCGTTTTATAAAATAATCAAATTTTGGTCATTTTTCCGCTGTCCCGGAAAATCCCACAAGAGGGCATAAGCAATCATATTGCTATTGGACAAAACATCACGAATCACGATGGGGCCTTATCTCGAAAACTGAAAATATTTCGAAGCCGAAACTTGGTGAGCGTAGGTTTGGCATAATGGGCAGTTGGCCCCGAACAAGATGGCGTCTAGGCCTCAACGGTTTTTGAGTTTTGGCCATTTCTCTGGGATTAAAGGTCCAAAATGAAAATAGAGAAATTATTTTTCCACTTCACGTCAAAGTCAAGGAGCCTCCGGTGTCAATAAAAAAAGAACCAGCCATTTATCTATCGTCATTTAAGAGAAAACGTACAATAACAGATTGGTGATGTTCAAAGATAGGTGTTTTTTTTTCAACGGTTACAGATCCAGTTGCAGGGTGTTCATACCAATCTTTTTACTGCGGAGCTCTGCGAGATTTCTGTGATTTTCTATGATTTTCTGAAATAACACACTCACTAAACCCTCCGTAAATAACTCAGTTCTTAACGTAAAGACTTAAAACTCAGGATTCTGTAAAGGCATACCCCAATCAGGATATGAGATTATTTATAGCTTCCTGTGCCAACCGGAAGTGCCTTAAATGGTGTCACAGTGGCAGTTTCCAAGGGTTAAAAAGGTCAGATCTTTTCAAAACTTCATATGTGTGATTAGGCAACCCCCATAAACTGTAAGTCAGTCATTTCTCCCAACCGATGCCAAAGAAAAGCTCTCTGTCACACACACACACACACAGAAACAGACACACAGAGCCTGCAATGGCATTTACATATTCTCTAGGCCGTGAGTTCAACGAGATATCCCGCTTGACCGTAGCTCGCTCGGTCTAAGCGCAGCGACCATTAGAAAAGCAGGCCCAAAATGAAGCCGAGCCCTAAATGTCATTTGTTTTGGGTGACAGTGAGAGAACTGTTAGGGTGAGAAGCACAATTCGACCTCAGGTACATTCCTAAGGTCCTCCCGATCCGTGCAAGCCTAACCTTGACCGTGTGGCATTAACCCTTACCAGTTAAAAGAAGGTGTTTACATCAGACAGTTTGCATTGACTTCTCTCCCCATAGGAATACATTGCCTGCACCTCTAAATTCAACCTGAAGCCTATGTGGGTTATGAATGCCTTATGAACCTGTCTTCTATGACAGTGCATCAGACTACTATGAGGTCTACCTGTGTCAATTCTAAGCTTCCTGAAGCAACCGGAAGTGGTTAAAATCACCCTAAAAGTGTTTTGAAACACATAACCTGTCATTATGAAAATCACTGTATTCAAACGTGTGTAGATTAGTCCATTCTTAACTTAAAGACTTAAAACTCAGGATTCTGTGAGTGTCTATGTCAATCAAGACATGTGTTTACTTATAGCTTCCCGTGCCAACCGGAAGTGCCTTTAATTGGGTCACACTGTCTGTTTTGAAGGGTTAAAAAAGTCACATCTTTCCAAAACTTCATATGTGTGACTAGATAACCCTCCTAAACTGTAAATCAGTCATTTCTCCCAGCAGATGTCAAAGAAAAGCTCTCACACACAGCAAGGATGGAGTGAAAAAGGGCGGTGCTTAAAGACACAGAGAGCAGGCAATGGCATAAACATCTCTAGGCCTTGCCGAGTTCAACGAGATATCCCGCTTGACCGTAGCTCGCTCGGTCTGAGCGCAGCGACCATGAGAATAGTAGGCCCAAAATGAAGCCTGCCCCACAACGTCATTTGCTTTTGGGTGACAGCGGCGGAACCATTAGGTTTAGAAGGACAATTCAACCACAGGAATGTTCCTAAGGTCCTCCCGATCTGTGCAAGCCTAACCTTGACCGTGTGGCATTAACCCTTAATAGTTAAAAGAAGGTGTTTACTTCAAACAGTTTGCATTGACTTCTCTCCCCATAGGAATACATTGCCTGCACCTCTAAATTCAACCTGAAGCCTATGTGGGTTATGAATGCCTTATGAACCTGTCTTCTATGACAGTCCATCAGACCACTATGAGGTCTACCTGTGTCGAGTCTAAGCTTCCTGGAGCAACCGGAAGTGGTTAAATTGACCCAAAAGATGTTTTGATGTACATAACCTTCAAAGGTGAAAATGACTACATTCAACCCTGTGTAGATCAGTCAATTCTTAACTTAAAGACTTAAAACTCAGGATTCTGTAACAGGCTACCTCAGTCAAGACATGTGTTTACCTATAGCTTCCTGTGCCAACCGGAAGTGCCTTTAATTGGGTCACACTGTCTGTTTTGAAGGGTTAAAAAAGTCACATATTTCCAAAACTTCATATGTGTGACTAGGTAAACCTCATGAACTGTAAATCAGTCATTTCTCCCAACAGATGTCAAAGAAAAGCTCTCACACACACACACAGCAAGGATGGAGTTAAAAAGTGTGGTTCTTAAAGACACAGAGAGCAGGCAATGGCATTACCATAATCTCTAGGCCGTGCCGAGTTCAACGAGATATCCCGCTTGACCGTAGCTCGCTCGGTCTAAGCGCAGTGACCATGAGAAAAAGTAGGCCCAAAATGAAGCCTAGCCCTAAATGTCATTTGTTTTGGGTGACAGTGAGAGAACTGTTAGGGTGAGAAGCACAATTCGACCTCAGGTACGTTCCTAAGGTCCTCCCGATCCGACCGGAAGTGGTTAAAATCGCCCTAAAAGTGTATATCCATACCCAGCATGCAGTTTGATAGACATAGTGCATTCAACCCTGTGTAAATCAGTCAGTTCTTAACGTAAGGACTTAAAACTCAGGATTCTGTAAAAGCATACCCCAATGAGGATATGTGTTGACTTATAGCTTCCTGTGCCAAGCAGAAGTGCCATAATTGGTGTCTCAGGGGCTGTTTCGAGGGGTTAAAAAAGTCAGATCTTTCCAAAACATCATATGTGTGATTAGGCAACCCCCATGAACTGTAAATCAGTCATTTTCCCCATAAAATTTCAAAGGAAAACTAAATCACACAGACACACAACTTGGAAGGAGGGACGTATTGGGGTGCGTAGAGACAGACAGTGCCTCCAATAGTTAGCTTTGTTCGAGCTAAAAAAGAACCATCAGACCTAGAGTTCCGAAACTTTAGAAACCTGTTCTAGACCTCGGGTCGATAGTGCGTGGTGAGTTACGTGGCTCTAGAAGGTTCTCGAACTGAGAAACAGCCTCGTACATTTGCAATGACTTCAATTCATTTTTGCAACACAAAAATGCCAACATTTAGAAATGTCCCAGAGTCGCAAGACTAGGTGCATTGCGACCGTCTCGGCCCATATAGACAGACCCCAACGTTTCTGTCCGATAGCTCATTCAAGGACCCCGTAGCAAGTCATGGAAAAAAGTGGATTTTCAGCACCAATTAGGGTTTTGCTCGGACACCAAATGACCGATCGAGCCGAAACTTGGGATTCGGGGTCGCCTCAGCTAGGCCTACACATAACATAAGAAATGGACCCGCAGCTAGAACGTAACTATGTGTTTTATGTTTTTTTTAATGGTTTGAACCGAAGGCGTTGTGAATTTTGGGCCAGCTCTGAAGTATGTGATAGTTGGCTACTAAACGAGTTGGAAAAAGTGGGTTTGGTGTCAGTTTGTATCAGTTTGGTGTCAGAATGATATCTAATTGACTGATGGACGGTGACTTGCTGGTGACTCTTGTCCATTTGCAATATGTTTAAACAGTGAGGTACCATCACCAAAGTGACATTCTGAAATCAACCCTAACGAGCGATTGAGATGAACCAGAATCACTGCCCAGCCATCCCGAGTTCATCGGGCCAGTCAATTTCGCATTCCTGCAGGATTTTTATAGCATTACAAAATCGTGATGGTACATGCCCATTGAACCATATTGCAAATGCACAGTGACTTTGCAAAAGTGAGAAAACATAAACAAATGGACATAATGAAATCAACACAACGAGCGATGGAGAAGACCCACTATCAATGCCCGGCCATCCCGAGTTCATCTGGCCAGTCAATTTTGCTTTCTGCAGGATTTTTGAGCATGTCAAATTTCTTATGGTAAATGCCCATTGAACCATATTGCAAATGCACGTGCACTTGCAATATGATTCTATAGTGAAAAAAAATTACCAAATGGACATGATGAAATCAACACAAAGAGTGATGGAAAGGAACAACTATCACTGCCCGGCCATCCTGTGTTCCCATAGCGGGCATTAATATCAGAATGACCGGTAAATGCATTTACAACCATATTTTTATTTTTGGGTTACCAGGTGCCTATTTTCAATCACCAGTTGCACAACAATGCGTATCCATCAGAATATTTTAAACAGTCCATAAAGCACTCAGGACGGCCCCCATAGATAGAGGGCCGTAGTAGGGTACTCCCATAGCGGGCATGGACAGTAGGAGTCCCGGTAAATGCATTTACAACCATATTTTTTATTTTTGGGTTACCAGGTGCCTATTTTCAATCACCAGTTGCACAACAATGCACGTGCATTTGCAATATGATTCTAGAGTGAAAAAACATCACCAAATGGACATGATGAAATCAACACTACGAGTGATGGAAAGGAACAACTATCACTGCCAGGCCATCCTGTGTTCATCAGGCCAGTCAATTTTGCATTCCTGCAGGATTTTTATAGCATGACAAATTCGTGAAGGTACATGCCCATTGAACCATATTGCAAATGCACAGTGACTTTGCAAAAGTGAGAAAACATAAACAAATGGACATGATGAAGTCAACACAACGAGCGATGGAAAGGAGCAACTATCACTGCCAGGCCATCCTGTGTTCATCAGGCCAGTCAATTTTGCATTTCTGCAGGATTTTTGAGCATGTAAAATTTCTTATGGTAAATGCCCATTGAAACATATTGCAAATGCACGTGCATTTGCAGTATGATTCTATAGTGAAAAAAACATCACCAAATGGACATGATGAAATCAACACAACGAGTGATGGAAAGGAACAACTATCACTGCCCGGCCATCCCGGGTTCATCAGGCCAGTCAATTTTGCATTTCTGCAGGATTTTTGAGCATGTCAAATTTCTTATGGCATTTGGCCCCCCAAAAAATATGACTAAAGTATGTTGATACAGTTCTTATACGTGTGTAATTGACACAAAATTCGAAAGAATTTTGAAAAACGGTCCAGAAAGCACTTTTTTAAGGGGTGATACGTTTTTGACAAAAAAATTGTCAAAAAGTTAGCATAACGCAACAGACATACATATTCCTAGAAAATATTTCTATTCATGAAAATCACAAGTGAAATATATTGAGACACAGCTTAGCCTTTTGTTAATCACCCCGTCATCTCAGATTTTCAAAATATGCTTTACAGCCAAAGCTAGACAAGCATTTGTGTAAGTTTATCGATAGCCTAGCATAGCATTTTGTCCAGCTAGCAGCAGGTAACTTGGTCACGGAAATCAGAAAAGCAATCCATTTTAATCGTTTACCTTTGATGAGCTTCAGATGTTTTCACTCACGAGACTCCCAGTTAGATAGCCAATGTTCCTTTTTTCCAAAAATATTATTTTTGTAGGTGAAATAGCTCCGTTTGTTCTACACGTTTGGCTGAGAAATCGCCCGGGAATTGCAGTCACAAAAACGCCCAAAAATATTTCAAATTAGCTCCATAATATCGACAGGAATATAGCAAACGTCGTGATTGGCTCAGTGTTCTCTCACTCATAGGGACACAACGTCACAGCCAAATCTACAGGGAGAGCTCGAAAATTCACGCCCCTTGGGTGCTACCATAGAGTTACATTAGAAGTGCGATCCAAGAAGGCTCAAGGTCATTGACCACAGATATAATTACATCAAATCATGTTATATCTACCATAGCTTTGGCTGGACTGATCATTCCAAGTCGGGATCTACTGCCTCTTTCTAGAGCTCCGACCTGAAGATAACTTATGTCATGATTCAACCTTATTTTTTTCAGAATTCCCAGTTGTCTTGAAAGCACCATTACTTTGATGAGAAAATTAGCCCCCAAGAAGGACTGCCGTGCCACCTCCAAAAATGTTTTGTATGCTGCTGCATAAATTATGTAACATGCCAGGTACTAGATATGTAGCTAAGAAAGTCATCCTACGTGTATGTTGGGTAGTAAGTTGTGCCTCACCCAAATAATTTGGTCTCTCCCTCATAATGTAGCCTACTGTTCTGACTTGGTGGTGAACATGTAGCCTATAGCCTGTTTTAGAGAAATGTCATCGTCAAATATTGTAAGAGCTTTCATTGTCTGCTTATATGCTCCCTTTTCTTATCCTACAGTTCTGACTTGGTGGTGCACATGTAGCCTATAGCCTGTTTAAGAGAAATGTCATTGTCAAATATAGTAAGAGCTTTCATTGTCTGCTTATATGCTCCCTTTTCTTACCCTACAGTTCTGACTTGGTGGTGCACATGTAGCCTATAGCCTGTTTAAGAGAAATGTCATATGCCCCATTTTATTCTACGACTTGGTGTTCAGGGAGAATACTGTAAGAGCGGCCTACATAGAGGTATGTGACTGTAGGTGGAGGTATACAGGTATGTGACTGTAGGTGGAGGTATAGAGGTATAGGACTGTAGGTGGAGGTATAGAGGTATGGGACTGTAGGTGGAGGTATAGAGGTATGTGACTGTAGGTGGAGGTATAGAGGTATGTGACTGTAGGTGGAGGTATACAGGTATGTGACTGTAGGTGGAGGTATAGAGGTATAGGACTGTAGGTGGAGGTATAGAGGTATGGGACTGTAGGTGGAGGTATAGAGGTATGTGACTGTAGGTGGAGGTATAGAGGTATGTGACTGTAGGTGGATGTATAGAGGTATGTGACTGTAGGTGGAGGTGGAGGTATAGAGGTATGTGACTGTAGGTGGAGGTATAGAGGTATAGGACTGTAGGTGGAGGTATAGAGGTATGGGACTGTAGGTGGAGGTATAGAGGTATGTGACTGTAGGTGGAGGTATAGAGGTATGTGACTGTAGGTGGAGGTAAAGAGGTATGGGACTGTAGGTGGAGGTGGAGGTATAGAGGTATGTGACTGTAGGTGGAGGTATAGAGGTATGTGACTGTATGTGGAGGTATAGAGGAATGTGACTGTATGTGGAGGTATAGAGGTATGTGACTGTATGTGGAGGTATAGAGGTATGTGACTGTAGGTGGAGGTATAGAGGTATGGGACTGTAGGTGGAGGTATAGAGGTATGTGACTGTAGGTGGAGGTATAGAGGTATGGGACTGTAGGTGGAGGTATAAAGGTATGTGACTGTAGGTGGAGGTATAGAGGAATGTGACTGTAGGTGGAGGTATAGAGGTATGTGACTGTAGGTGGAGGTATAGAGGAATGTGACTGTAGGTGGAGGTATAGAGGTATGTGACTGTAGGTGGAGGTAAAGAGGTATGTGACTGTAGGTGGAGGTATAGAGGTATGTGACTGTAGGTGGAGGTATAGAGGAATGTGACTGTAGGTGGAGGTATAGAGGTATGTGACTGTAGGTGGAGGTAAAGAGGTATGTGACTGTAGGTGGAGGTATAGAGGAATGTGACTGTAGGTGGAGGTATAGAGGTATGTGACTGTAGGTGGAGGTATAGAGGTATGTGACTGTAGGTGGAGGTATAGAGGAATGTGACTGTAGGTGGAGGTATAGAGGTATGTGACTGTAGGTGGAGGTAAAGAGGTATGTGACTGTAGGTGGAGGTATAGAGGTATGTGACTGTAGGTGGAGGTATAGAGGTATGTGACTGTAGGTGGAGGTATAGAGGTATGTGACTGTAGGTGGAGGTATAGAGGTATGGGACTGTAGGTGGAGGTATAGAGGTATGGGACTGTAGGTGGAGGTATAGAGGTATGGGACTGTAGGTGGAGGTATAGGACTGTAGGTGGAGGTATAGAGGTATGGGACTGTAGGTGGAGGTATAGGACTGTAGGTGGAGGTATAGAGGTATGGGACTGTAGGTGGAGGTATAGAGGTGTGGGACTGTAGGTGGAGGTAGAGAGGTATGTGACTGTGGGTGGAGGTAGAGAGGTATGGGACTGTAGGTGGAGGTATAGAGGTATGTGACTGTAGGTGGAGGTGGAGGTATAGAGGTATGTGACTGTAGGTGGAGGTATAGAGGTATGTGACTGTAGGTGGAGGTAAAGAGGTATGGGACTGTAGGTGGAGGTGGAGGTATAGAGGTATGTGACTGTAGGTGGAGGTATAGAGGTATAGGACTGTAGGTGGAGGTATAGAGGTATGGGACTGTAGGTGGAGGTATAGAGGTATGTGACTGTAGGTGGAGGTATAGAGGTATGTGACTGTAGGTGGAGGTGGAGGTATAGAGGTATGTGACTTTAGGTGGAGGTATAGAGGTATGTGACTGTAGGTGGAGGTAAAGAGGTATGGGACTGTAGGTGGAGGTGGAGGTATAGAGGTATGTGACTGTAGGTGGAGGTATAGAGGTATAGGACTGTAGGTGGAGGTATAGAGGTATGGGACTGTAGGTGGATGTATAGAGGTATGTGACTGTAGGTGGAGGTGGAGGTATAGAGGTATGTGACTGTAGGTGGAGGTATAGAGGTATAGGACTGTAGGTGGAGGTATAGAGGTATGGGACTGTAGGTGGAGGTATAGAGGTATGTGACTGTAGGTGGAGGTATAGAGGTATGTGACTCTAGGTGGAGGTAAAGAGGTATGGGACTGTAGGTGGAGGTGGAGGTATAGAGGTATGTGACTGTAGGTGGAGGTATAGAGGTATGTGACTGTATGTGGAGGTATAGAGGAATGTGACTGTAGGTGGAGGTATAGAGGTATGTGACTGTATGTGGAGGTATAGAGGAATGTGACTGTATGTGGAGGTATAGAGGTATGTGACTGTATGTGGAGGTATAGAGGTATGTGACTGTAGGTGGAGGTATAGAGGTATGGGACTGTAGGTGGAGGTATAGAGGTATGTGACTGTAGGTGGAGGTATAGAGGTATGGGACTGTAGGTGGAGGTATAGAGGTGTGGGACTGTAGGTGGAGGTATAGCGGTATGGGACTGTAGGTGGAGGTATAGAGGTATGGGACTGTAGGTGGAGGTATAGAGGTATGTGACTGTAGGTGGAGGTATAGAGGTATGGGACTGTAGGTGGAGGTATAAAGGTATGTGACTGTAGGTGGAGGTATAGAGGAATGTGACTGTAGGTGGACGTATAGAGGTATGTGACTGTAGGTGGAGGTATAGAGGAATGTGACTGTAGGTGGAGGTATAGAGGTATGTGACTGTAGGTGGAGGTAAAGAGGTATGTGACTGTAGGTGGAGGTATAGAGGTATAGGACTGTAGGTGGAGGTATAGAGGTATGGGACTGTAGGTGGAGGTATAGAGGTATGTGACTGTAGGTGGAGGTATAGAGGTATGTGACTGTAGGTGGAGGTAAAGAGGTATGTGACTGTAGGTGGAGGTATAGAGGTATGTGACTGTAGGTGGAGGTATAGAGGTATGTGACTGTAGGTGGAGGTATAGAGGTATGGGACTGTAGGTGGAGGTATAGAGGTATGTGACTGTAGGTGGAGGTGGAGGTATGGGACTGTAGGTGGAGGTATAGGACTGTAGGTGGAGGTATAGAGGTATGTGACTGTAGGTGGAGGTATAGAGGAATGTGACTGTAGGTGGAGGTATAGAGGTATGTGACTGTAGGTGGAGGTATAGAGGTATGTGACTGTAGGTGGAGGTATAGAGGTATGTGACTGTAGGTGGAGGTATAGAGGTATGTGACTGTAGGTGGAGGTAGAGAGGTATGTGACTGTAGGTGGAGGTATAGAGGTATGTGACTGTAGGTGGAGGTATAGAGGTATGTGACTGTAGGTGGAGGTATAGAGGTATGTGACTGTAGGTGGAGGTATAGAGGTGTGGGACTGTAGGTGGAGGTATAGAGGTATGTGACTGTAGGTGGAGGTATAGAGGTATGGGACTGTAGGTGGAGGTATAGAGGTATGTGACTGTAGGTGGAGGTATAGAGGTATGTGACTGTAGGTGGAGGTATAGAGGTATGTGACTGTAGGTGGAGGTATAGAGGTATGTGACTGTAGGTGGAGGTATAGAGGTATGTGACTGTAGGTGGAGGTATAGATGTATGTGACTGTAGGTGGAGGTATAGAGGTATGTGACTGTAGGTGGAGGTATAGAGGTATGTGACTGTAGGTGGAGGTATAGAGGTATGTGACTGTAGGTGGAGGTATAGAGGTATGTGACTGTAGGTGGAGGTATAGAGGTATGTGTAACAATACAGAGGCGGATGCAAGATGCAAGCAACGATGGTTTAATGAATACAGGTTACAGCAGCAACAGGACAGACAGACTGTACTCAGACGGAATCCGACCCAGGGACTAGGGCGCATCCTCCTATGTGAGCGTGCTGAGAAACCCAGGGGAGAGTGTCCGGATGGGTAGGAAGGAGCACAGCAGATAATCCACACAAGGGCGGCGAGAGATGAGCACGGACACACGACACAACCTCAGGGAAGTAACAACGATCTGACAACAAGAAACACTGGTTACAGAACATATAAAGGGAAGATAAGTGATTCCAGCTGGCGCAGACAATCAGGCTGAGATTGGGAACCACGCCCACACAAACACGGGAGAGAGAGAGAGAGAGAGAGAGAGAGGAGAGAGAGAGAGAGAGAGAGAGAGAAGGAAAAGGAGGCAGTGGATTCATGAACCGTGACAATACCCCCCCCCCTAGGAACGCCTCTTGGCGTTCCCAGGCGAATTTACCTGTCGATTGAAATCATCGATAAGGGAGTGATCCAGAATGTCCCTAGCAGGTACCCAACTTCTCTCCTCCGGGCCGTAACCCTCCCAGTCCACCAGGTACTGGAATCCGCGTCCCCTCCTTCTAGAGTCCAAAATACGATTGACAGAAAAGGTGGGTTCCCCATCAACAAGTCGTGGCGGCGGGGGAACCGGGACCGGTGGGTTAATGCGTGCCTGAAACACAGGTTTTATTTTAGACACATGAAAGGTAGGATGAATTCTCCTATACGCCGGAGGAAGCTGGAGCCGGACCGCCACCGGAATAATGATCCTGGTGACTTTGAACGGGCCGATAAATTTGGGGGCAAGCTTGTTCGAAACGGATCGGAGTGGAATGTTCTTAGTAGAAAGCCACACTCTTTGGCCAACGACGTATACCGGAGGCTTCGACCGGTGGCGATCGGCCTTAGTCTTGGTGCGCGCCCCCACCCGGAGAAGAGTCTCACGGGCTCTGCTCCATGCGCGACGGCACCTCTGGATGAAAGCGTGAGCGGAGGGAACAGACACCTCGGACTCCGTACTGGGAAAGATAGGTGGCTGGTAACCTAAACTACACTCAAACGGAGAGAGACCCGTGGCTGCCACTGGCAACGAATTGTGAGCGTACTCAACCATAGAGAGTTGTTGACTCCAGGAAGAGGGATTCTTAGAAACCAAACATCGCAACACTCTCTCCAAATCTTGGTTGGCCCTCTCCGCTTGACCGTTGCTCTGGGGATGAAACCCTGAAGACAGGCTGACACTCGCTCCCAGTAACCTACAAAACTCTTGCCAAAACTTGGACACAAATTGGGGCCCCCTGTCAGAAACTACGTCCATCGGCAGACCATGTAAGCGAAAGACGTGATCCACGACAGTTACCGCTGTCTCCTTGGCAGATGGTAATTTAGGCAAGGGAATAAAATGAGCCGCCTTCGAGAACCGGTCCACCACGGTCAAAACAACAGTCTTGCCCTGGGAGGGCGGGAGGGCGGTAACAAAATCTAGCGCGATGTGGGACCAGGGTCTCGAAGGGACCGACAGCGGTTGGAGTAACCCATCTGGGGGTCGATTAGAAGTCTTCCCAGTGGCACAAACCGAGCAAGCCAAGACAAAACTGTGAATGTCACGAGCCATCAGTGGCCACCAAAAGCGTTGCTTAACCAAAAAGCTAGTGCGACTGACTCCTGGATGACACGCTACGTTGGAGCAATGCCCCCACCGAATAACATCGGACCGACACCCCTCCGGCACAAACAACCGATTAGGCGGGCAACCGGGCGGAGACGTTACCCCTTCTAAGGCCGTTTTGACCC
Organism: Oncorhynchus nerka; assembly: GCF_034236695.1. NCBI lineage: Eukaryota > Metazoa > Chordata > Actinopteri > Salmoniformes > Salmonidae > Oncorhynchus > Oncorhynchus nerka. The sequence continues at coordinate 2,257,245 of NC_088407.1, read as the reverse complement.
TCGATTCAACCTCCCATGTGAGTGTGGAGACCACTAGGGTCCCGGGTAGGATGCACTCGGGAGTGGATGGGCGTTCGGAATGGTCAAAAATGCGAGAAAGGGAATCGGGTTTGACATTCTTGGAACCCGGGCGTACGAGAGAGAGAAGTCAAAACGTCCGAAAAAGAGTGCCCACCGCGCCTGCCTGGAGTTGAGTCGCTTGGCGGTTCTGATATATTCCAAATTTTTGTGATCGGTCCAAACTATAAAAGGTACCCCGAACCCTCTAACCAATGGCGCCACTCCTCCAGTGCTAACTTCACTGCCAACAACTCTCTGTTGCCAATGTCGTAGTTGCGTTCCGCAGGTGATAACCGATGGGAAAGGAATGCGCAAGGGTGCATCTTGTCGTCAGAAGAGGAACGTTGGGAAAGTACCGCACCTACCCCCACCTCTGAAGCGTCCACCTCCACCACGAACTGACGCGAGGGATCGGGAGCTATGAGGATGGGAGCCGAAACAAAGCGGCTCTTGAGTTTGACGAATGCAGCCTCGGCTGTATCGGACCACCTGAACGTCACTCTGGGGAGGTTAAGGCGGTAAGAGGAGCGACTATCTGGCTAAAGTTGCGAACGAAACGCCGGTAGAAATTGGCGAATCCCAGAAACCTCTGTAGGGCCTTACGGGAATCTGGGCTTGGCCAATCCACCACAGCCTTAACCTTGTCAGGATCCATGCGAATACCTTCAGTCGAGACGATGTAACCTAGGAATGGAACGGATTGTGCATGAAAAATGCATTTCTCCGCCTTGACAAAAAGTCCATTCTCCAACAACCTCTGAAGCACTCGTCTGACGTGCTGAACGTGTTCCTGGAGAGAAGAAGAAAAATCAGTATGTCATCCAGGTAAACATATATGAACTGATCAATCATATCTCTCAGCACGTCATTTACGAGTGCCTGGAAAACCGCTGGGGAGTTGGATAGCCCAAAAGGCATGACCAAATATTCGAAGTGCCCTCTGGGGGTGTTAAACGCGGTCTTCCATTCGTCCCCCTTATGCGAACCAAATGATATGCATTACGTAAATCCAACTTAGTGAACACGGATGCTCCCTGTAACCTTTCAAAGGCTGAGGACATCAACGGTAAGGGATAGGTATTCTTCACTGTGATGTTATTCAACCCACGGTAATCAATGCAAGGACGCAGAGATCCGTCCTTCTTCTCCACAAAGAAGAACCCCGCCCCCGCTGGAGAAGAGGAAGGACGAATGAATCCAGATGCCAGAGAACCAGAGATGTATCTCTCCATAGCCTCCCTCTCAGGAACAGAGAGTGAATATAACTTGCCTTTAGGCGGAGACTCACCTGGCAATAATTCTATTGCACAGTCATACGGACGATGCGGAGGAAGAGAAGCAGCACGGGACTTACTGAACACCTCCTTCAGGTCGAGGTATTCAACGGGCACGTTAGACAAATCCACTGCCTCCTCTAGAAACACAGAATCAGACACAGACGAACAAGCAGACACTAAACAGGACTCAAGACATTTGTTACTCCACATGGATATAGAGTTATGACCCCAGTCAACTCTGGGGTTGTGTTGGGTGAGCCAAGGGTGGCCGAGAACTAATGGTGCAAGGGGTGAGTCCATGAGTAGAAATGATAGTGTCTCAGTGTGATTGCCAGAAGTGATGAGTGTGATAGGTTCAGTGGTGTGAGAAATGTTGGGTAGTTCTTGACCATTGAGAGCGTTGACGGATATCTTGTGCGTGAGTGAGGTGATAGGAATCTGGAGTTTGTGAGCGAGCTTGAAGTCCATGAAATTACCCTCTGCTCCTGAGTCCAGTAAGGCTTGGGTGTCGTGCGTGTGGTTGGCCCATCTTAGTCTTACCGGGAGGAGAGTAGATGATGAGGTCTTCTCTGTGGTGACACCACCCGATAGTAGCCTCATTCTTACTACCGGGCCTAATCTTTTACCGGGCAGGAGTGGATAAAGTGGCCCGCTCTACCACAGTAGAGACAGAGCCCTTGGGATCTCCGCCTCTCCTTCTCTTCCCGGGAGAGGCGAGCTCTCCCAGCTGCATGGGTTCGTGAGCGGAGGCTGAACTGGCCGTGTTCCGCCGCTGGCATGCCAGCCCTCCATGTCGTTATACGGTCTGTTAGGGCATGCTCGGCGGCCAACACGACTCAGACGAGCGTCGACCCTCAAGGCTAGTTCCACTAGTCCATTTAAACTCCTGGGAAGGTCCAGAACATAAATCTCCTTCTGGATCCGGTCCTCCAGCCCATGCAGGAACATGTCCCACTGCGCCTCCTCGTTCCACTGACACTCTGCGGCCAGAGTGCGGAATTGGATGGAGTATTCCGATACTGAACGGCCTCCTTGGCGAAGGTCAGCGAGTAGTCTGGCCGCCTCCCTACCCGCCACGGCCCGATCGAAGACCCTTCTCATCTCCTCGGAGAGTGTCTGGAAAAGAGGTGCAGCATGGGTCCTGGTTCGCCCACACCGCCGTTCCCCAAAGAGCCGCTTTGCCTGATAGCAGTGTGAGTACGAATGCTACCTTAGACTGTTCACGGTTGAAGGTCCGTGGCTGCAACGAGAAATGCATGGAACATCTCGTAAGAAAAGCTCTGCAATAGTCAGGATCACCTGAATAACCCTCTGGTGTCGGTAGCCGTGGCTCTAGCTGGGAATCCGGCTCTGGCGGGGCGGGTTGAACTGCCGGTGTAGGTGGCGCAGCGAGACCCCTCAGATGTTGTAATTGTTGGGTCAGCTGGGATACCTGCGTCGCAATGGCTTGTACTGCCCGACCTGTGCTGGAGATGTTCTCCTCTTGTTGATCCATTCTCGTGATACTACGGGAAATGAATTCGGTCAGACTCGTTGAACTCGCTGCATCCATGGTCTGGTCAGATCGTTCTGTAACAATACAGAGGCGGATGCAAGATGCAAGCAACGATGGTTTAATGAATACAGGTTACAGCAGCAACAGGACAGACAGACTGTACTCAGACGGAATCCGACCCAGGGACTAGGCGCATCCTCCCTATGTGAGCGTGCTGAGAAACCCAGGGAGAGTGTCCGGATGGGTAGGAAGGAGCACAGCAGATAATCCACACAAGGGCGGCGAGAGATGAGCACGGACACACGACACAACCTCAGGGAAGTAACAACGATCTGACAACAAGAAACACTGGTTACAGAACATATAAAGGGAAGATAAGTGATTCCAGCTGGCGCAGACAATCAGGCTGAGATTGGGAACCACGCCCACACAAACACGGGAGAGAGAGAGAGAGAGAGAGAGAGAGAGAGAGAGAGAGAGAGAGAGAGAGAGAGAAGGAAAAGGAGGCAGTGGATTCATGAACCGTGACAGTATGTGACTGTAGGTGGAGGTATAGAGGTATGGGACTGTAGGTGGAGGTAAAGAGGTATGTGACTGTAGGTGGAGGTAAAGAGGTATGTGACTGTAGGTGGATGTATAGAGGTATGTGACTGTAGGTGGAGGTGGAGGTATAGAGGTATGTGACTGTAGGTGGAGGTATAGAGGTATGTGACTGTAGGTGGAGGTATAGAGGTATGGGACTGTAGGTGGAGGTATAGAGGTGTGGGACTGTAGGTGGAGGTATAGCGGTATGGGACTGTAGGTGGAGGTATAGAGGTATGGGACTGTAGGTGGAGGTATAGAGGTATGTGACTGTAGGTGGAGGTATAGAGGTATGGGACTGTAGGTGGAGGTATAGAGGTGTGGGACTGTAGGTGGAGGTATACAGGTATGTGACTGTAGGTGGAGGTATAGAGGTATGTGACTGTAGGTGGAGATATAGAGGTATGTGACTGTAGGTGGAGGTATACAGGTATGTGACTGTAGGTGGAGGTATAGAGGTATGTGACTGTAGGTGGAGGTATAGAGGTATGGGACTGTAGGTGGAGGTATAGGACTGTAGGTGGAGGTATAGAGGTATGGGACTGTAGGTGGAGGTATGTGACTGTAGGTGGAGGTATAGAGGTATGTGACTGTAGGTGGAGGTATACAGGTATGTGACTGTAGGTGGAGGTAAAGAGGTATGTGACTGTAGGTGGAGGTATAGAGGAATGTGACTGTAGGTGGAGGTATAGAGGTATGTGACTGTAGGTGGAGGTGGAGGTATAGAGGTATGTGACTGTAGGTGGAGGTATAGAGGTATGGGACTGTAGGTGGAGGTATAGGACTGTAGGTGGAGGTATAGAGGTATGGGACTGTAGGTGGAGGTATAGGACTGTAGGTGGAGGTATAGAGGTATGGGACTGTAGGTGGAGGTATAGGACTGTAGGTGGAGGTATAGAGGTATGGGACTGTAGGTGGAGGTATAGAGGTATGGGACTGTAGGTGGAGGTATAGGACTGTAGGTGGAGGTATAGAGGTATGGGACTGTAGGTGGAGGTATAGGACTGTAGGTGGAGGTATAGAGGTATGGGACTGTAGGTGGAGGTATAGGACTGTAGGTGGAGGTATAGAGGTATGGGACTGTAGGTGGAGGTATAGGACTGTAGGTGGAGGTATAGAGGTATGGGACTGTAGGTGGAGGTATAGAGGTGTGGGACTGTAGGTGGAGGTAGAGAGGTATGTGACTGTGGGTGGAGGTAGAGAGGTATGGGACTGTAGGTGGAGGTATAGAGGTATGTGACTGTAGGTGGACGTGGAGGTATAGAGGTATCTGACTGTAGGTGGAGGTATAGAGGTATGTGACTGTAGGTGGAGGTAGAGAGGTATGTGACTGTAGGTGGAGGTATAGAGGTATGTGACTGTAGGTGGAGGTATAGAGGTATGGGACTGTAGGTGGAGGTATAGAGGTATGGGACTGTAGGTGGAGGTATAGAGGTATGGGACTGTAGGTGGAGGTGGAGGTATAGAGGTATGTGACTGTAGGTGGAGGTATAGAGGTATGTGACTGTAGGTGGATGTATAGAGGTATGGGACTGTAGGTGGAGGTGGAGGTATAGAGGTATGGGACTGTATGTGGAGGTATAGAGGTATGGGACTGTATGTGGAGGTAGAGAGGTATGGGACTGTAGGTGGAGGTATAGAGGTATGTGACTGTAGGTGGAGGTGGAGGTAGAGAGGTATGGGACTGTAGGTGGAGGTAAAGAGGTATGTGACTGTAGGTGGAGGTATAGAGGTATGTGACTGTAGGTGGAGGTATAGAGGTATGTGACTGTAGGTGGAGGTATAGGACTGTAGGTGGAGGTATAGAGGTATGGGACTGTAGGTGGAGGTATAGAGGTATGGGACTGTAGGTGGAGGTATAGGACTGTAGGTGGAGGTATAGAGGTATGGGACTGTAGGTGGAGGTATAGGACTGTAGGTGGAGGTATAGAGGTATGGGACTGTAGGTGGAGGTATAGGACTGTAGGTGGAGGTATAGAGGTATGGGACTGTAGGTGGAGGTATAGGACTGTAGGTGGAGGTATAGAGGTATGTGACTGTAGGTGGAGGTATAGAGGTATGTGACTGTAGGTGGAGGTATAGAGGTATGGGACTGTAGTTGGAGGTATAGAGGTATGGGACTGTAGGTGGAGGTATAGAGGTATGGGAGTGGAGGTGGAGGTATAGAGGTATGTGACTGTAGGTGGAGGTATAGAGGTATGTGACTGTAGGTGGTGTGAGCAGTATGGCACAAATGACTGGGGGCTGTAGGGGAAACCTGGAATGGAGTATTTTAAAAGATACTCAAGGCCCTGGGGGCTGTAGGGGAAACCTGGAATGGAGTATTTTAAAAGATACTCAAGGCCCTGGGGGCTGTAGGGGAAACCTGGAATGGAGTATTTTAAAAGATACTCAAGGCCCTGGAGGCTGTAGGGGGAACCTGGAATGGAGCATTTAGAAGATACTCAAGGCCCTGGGAGCTGTAGGGGAAACCTGGAATGGAGTCTTTAGAAGATATTCAAGGCCCTGGGGGCTGTAGGGGCAACCTGGAATGGAGCATTTAGAAGATACTCAAGGCCCTGGGAGCTGTAGGGGAAACCTGGAATGGAGTCTTTAGAAGATACTCAAGGCCCTGGGGGCTGTAGGGGGAACCTGGAATGGAGCATTTAGAAGATACTCAAGGCCCTGGGGGCTGTAGGGGAAACCTGGAATGGAGTCTTTAGAAGATACTCAAGGCCCTGGGGGCTGTAGGGGAAACCTGGAATGGAGTCTTTAGAAGATACTCAAGGCCCTGGGGGCTGTAGGGGAAACCTGGAATGGAGTCTTTAGAAGATACTCAAGGCCCTGGGGGCTGTAGGGGGAACCTGGAATGGAGCATTTAGAAGATACTCAAGGCCCTGGGAGCTGTAGGGGAAACCTGGAATGGAGTCTTTAGAAGATACTCAAGGCCCTGGGGGCTGTAGGGGAAACCTGGAATGGAGTCTTTAGAAGATACTCAAGGCCCTGGGAGCTGTAGGGGAAACCTGGAATGGAGTCTTTAGAAGATACTCAAGGCCCTGGGGGCTGTAGGGGGAACCTGGAATGGAGCATTTAGAAGATACTCAAGACCCTGGGGCTGTAGGGGAAACCTGGAATGGAGTCTTTAGAAGATACCCAAGGCCCTGGGGGCTGTAGGGAACCTGGAATGGAGCATTTAGAAGATACTCAAGACCCTGGGGGCTGTAGGGAATCCTGGAATGGAGCATTCAGAAGATAAATAAAGGGAAGTGAGTGAAATTATAAACAGAGTGGTTGTGATGTCATTCAGAACAGATTAAAAAACAGGCTACATGATTGAGGAAAATCATTAATTTATTTCTATATGCTACAAAGACAAAATCAATATCTTTCCTCAATGATTCATTGAAAAATAATGGTTTTGCACAAAAACACAATAAAACAAAAGCCTACATTAGTTATGTTTAAACAAAATAAAGTAAATAATTATAATAAGTGAATTCTCCTCTCCTATATATTTTCTATCTCTGTAACATGTAACTGTATAACATTATACTGAACCTGTAACAATAATGCCTGAACCACAACACCTATCAGTTGATCTGTATAGACATGAAAAGTTAAGGCATTTACAATGTATCAACCATAATGCTATACAGTATATGACCAGTATATGACTGATGTTAAAGGACAGCTGCTGAATGAATAATACAACACACATTATATTAAAACACATTCCAATCAGAATAATACATGTATCAGTTAATAGATCACATTTGATCAAATGCCACTATTGTTCCAGCAGGTGGAGCTACAATGTAACAACATACAGCATTGTGACTCACAGTTCTATATTAGAATTCCATGAGTTCCATTCTGATGGTTGTTATGGTGATCAGGTGATCTCAGCCTCACTCTTCTTCAACACGATCACCTGCTCAACACAGAAGTAGTTCATCAGTGTGGCCATGTATTTACTTATCCAATACAGTAACATTTAGACATTTAAATCATATATAATGATTTACTAGTCGATACTGTGCTACTTAGAATCCGATCAAAATCTCTTCCAATGGGGCTCCTGCTTATGTCGAGTTCAATACCAGGGCAATTTACTAATTATCAATACCAGGGCATTTACCATTTATCAATACCAGCGCTATTTACTATTTATGAATACCAGGACTATTTACTATTTATCAATACCAGGGATATTTACCATTTATCAATACCAGGGCCATTTAATATTTATGAATACCAGGGCTATTAACTATTTATCAATACCAGGGAGTACAGTTATCAACACTTTACAACATGGTTCAATCAGAGATACAGTTATCAATACTTTACAACATGGTTCAATCAGAGATACAGTTATCAACACTTTACAACATGGTTCAATCAGAGATACAGTTATCAACACTTTACAACATGGTTCAATCAGAGATACAGTTATCAACACTTTACAACATGGTTCAATCAGAGATACAGTTATCAACACTTTACAACCTGGTTCAATCAGAGATACAGTTATCAATACTTTACAACATGGTTCAATCAGAGATACAGTTATCAACACTTTACAACATGGTTCAATCAGAGATACAGTTATCAACACTTTACAACATGGTTCAATCAGAGATACAGTTATCAACACTTTACAACATGGTTCAATCAGAGATACAGTTATCAACACTTTACAACATGGTTCAATCAGAGATACAGTTATCAACACTTTACAACATGGTTCAATCAGAGATACAGTTATCAACACTTTACAACATGGTTCAATCAGAGATACAGTTATCAACACTTTACAACATGGTTCAATCAGACGTAGTTATCAACACTTTACAACATGGTTCAATCAGAGATACAGTTATCAACACTTTACAACATGGTTCAATCAGAGATACAGTTATCAACACTTAACAACATGGTTCAATCAGAGATACAGTTATCAACACTTTACATTCACATTTTACATATAAATTGTACATATACATTTTACATACATGGTATAAAAAGCAGTCACATAACACTAATACATTACCAAACATACACTCTTTAATCCCCTCAGCCTCTCTCAGCCCATCCCACCTATCACCATAGACCTCAGCTCTTTAATCTCACCTATCACCATAGACCTCAGCTCTTTAATCCCACCTATCACCATAGACCTCAGCTCTTTAATCCCACCTATCACCATAGACCTTGTTTGGTTTCCATGTGACGTATATTTTTCAATTATGCTACAAAATATTTGAACCTTTCAGATCGTATATTATCTACAGATTGTGAGCTAAAGATGAAAACCTTTCCTACCAGTATTATAATATTGTTTATTGATTAACTGACTTTCCAAATCACTAATGGAGAGACGAAGCAGGAGTAAAACATTTAATGTATATGTTGTGATTTTTTAACCTGAACCTGTGACCAGAAACAAGCTACATAGGGGCAATACCAGAATAAATAATATATTATATATATATACATATATATATATATATATATATAATATAATATTATATAGCATTCTGTTGGTGGCTAGAATTTTATATAAGAATTTAAACTCTAATCTCTAAGTGTTGAATCAAGTGTAGTTTTTTGTACCAGCCATGGAATTGGTACATTAAACATCTCCTCCCATTTATTTTGCAACCTATATGGTGTAGCTGTCTCCATGTTGTCCTCGGATGAACTGGTATATTGTTCTATTTATGCCAGTTCCTTTCAGCCAATTTGTATCTTTAATATATGGCAGGTAAAATAGTTCCCTACCTACTCCCTTTTCAGTAGACTGTGATAGGACCATTAGTCAGTCAGTAGACTGTGATAGGACCATTAGTCAGTCAGTAGACTGTGATAGGACCATTAGTAAGTCAACTGTGATAGGACCATTAGTAAGTCAACTGTGATAGGACCATTAGTAAATCAACATTGATAGGACCATTAGAAAGTCAGTCAACTGTGATAGGACCATTAGTAAGCCAGTCAACATTGATAGGACCATTAGTCAGTCAGTCAACTGTGATAGGACCATGAGTCAGTCAACATTGATAGGACCATTAGTTAGTCAACATTGATAGGACCATTAGTTAGTCAACATTGATAGGACCAAATAGTTAATCAATGTGATTTTCCCATAAATAGACAAGTATTTACCTTAACATGGTTGCATAATCTATTTTTGCAAACTATCGATTGAAATGAATTGTGGTCAGTTCATTTATATTTTTGTAGATGTGAATACCAAGTATGTCTACTTCACCATCCACCCATTTTATTGGTAAACTACAAGGTGGTGTAAACACTGTATTTTAATGATCCAATACGTAATACTTGTTATAATTAGGTTTTAGTCCAAAGAGGATAGAAAAGTGACCAAGATCTTGAATGAGTCTGTGCAGGGATCCAGATTGGGGACTAGACTCATCAACATACATTAACACTTTTGTTTTGTGTTTTTTTCCCCCTAGATGTTCTTGTTGGATCTCATTTTAATAGCCAGCATTTCAATGGCCATGATAATATAATTCTGATTTACAAATGAGGCGATCCTGTATAAACTCAGGATCTCACCTTGAGTCCTGCTCCTGCAGCCTTTCACCAGCAGTATGATGGTCACCAGCAGGTAGGGAGACCCCACCAGTAGACTACACAGCAGCCTGGGTAGAGACATGGACAACACTGGGACTGCTGGAAATGGAATGGGAGTTGGACCTGCAGTTGGAGGAAGAAAACCATTTAAAACACTGGAGATGGTGCTGGGTAGAGACACGGACAACACTGGGGATGGTGCTGGATAGAGACATGGACAACACTGGAGATGGTGCTGGGTAGAGACATGGACAACACTGGAGATGGTGCTGGAGAGAGATGGACAACACTGGAGATGGTGCTGGGTAGAGACATGGACAACCTTGGAGATGGTGCTGGAGAGAGACATGGACAACACGAGATGGTGCTGGGTAGAGACATGGACAACACTGGAGATGGTGATGGGTAGAGACATGGACAACACTGGAGATGGTGATGGGTAGAGACATGGACAACACTGGGATGCTGGAGATGGAATGGGAGCTGGAACAGCAGTTGGAGGAAGATCGAATAAACCCCCAGTGCCTTCCATTCTACTAGCTAACATGCAATCATTAGGAAAATAGAATTGACGACCTACGAGGAAGATGAAACTACCAACGGGACATTAAAACCTCTTGAAACTAGGGGGCACTATTTTTATGTTTGGAAAAATAACATTCCCAAAGTCACCGGCCTATTTCTCAGGACCAGATGCTAGAATATGCATAGAATTGACAGATTAAAACCTCTTAAAACAACTTAAGCCTACCCCTTACTTTTTCGAACATTCTGTTAAAAATCGCGCAACATTTCAGCGTCCTGCTACTCATGCCAGGAATATAGTATATGCATATGATTAGTATGTGTGGATAGGAAACACTCTGACGTTTCTAAAACTGGTTAAATCACGGCTGTGACTATAACAGAACGTGTGTTTCATCAAAAAGCGCAAGAAAAACTGATCACCGAAAACTGGAAAAATATATTGCTGCGCGACTTAAACCCATTGATAAAGGTGAACCACAATTAATGAGGCTGAGGTTCAATTCACCAGGATCCGGGAGGGTTCTAAGAGTTTAATTAAGTTTCCCTGCATCACTGAGCGTTTTCCTGTTTGCTTATGGCGGAATACAGCTCATTCAGCATCAGTCTGGTATGCTACAAAAAATACCATTAGTACATACGTATACATACACGAAAAATACAGATGAAAACTCTCTAGGTAGATAGTGTGGTCTACAGCTTATCATGCGATACTCTACCTCAGGCGAGCAAAACCTCGAGACTTCCTTAGATATCGTACACCAGTTGTTGCTTACAAATATATATAGTCCGACCCCCCCATCTTACCCTGCTGTTCTATCCTGCTGATGCAGCGTCTAACAATCCACCTGTTTGTTGATAATGTCATCGTTCAGCCACGACTCAGTGAAGCATAAGATATTACAGTTTTTAAATCAACCAGAGGAAAAAAAACTCTAGACCACCTTTATTCAACACACAGAGGAATAAAGCTCTCCCTCCGTGACTCTTCCGATGGCATACAGTACATCACATCAGTCATTGGGTTCATCAATAAGTGCATCAATGACATCGTCCCCAAAGTGACCGTATGTACTTACACCAACCAGAAGCTTTGGATTACAGACAACATCCGCACTGGGCTAAAGGCTAGAGCTGCTGCTTTCAAGGAGCGAGACTCTAACCTGGAATCGTATAAGAAATCCCCCTATGCCCCCCGACGAACCATCAAACAGTCAAAGTGTCAATACAGGACTAAGATCTAAGATTGAATCTGTACTACACCATCTCCTACACTCGTAGGATGTGGCAGGGCTTGCAAACCCTTACAGACTACAAAGGGAAGCACAGCAGAGAGCTGCCCAGTGACACGAGCCTCCAGAAGAGCTAAATCTCTTGTATGCTCGCTTCGAGGCTTCGAGGCAAATAGCACTGAAACACGCATTAGAGCACCAGCTGTTCCGGATGACTGTGTGATCACTCTCTCCGCAGCCGATGTGAGTCAAACAGGTCAACATGCATGTACTGCGAGCATGTGCTTACCAACTGGCAGGTGTCTTCACTGACATTTTCAACTTCTCCCTGTCCGAGTCTGTAATACCAAAATGTTTAATAAGCAGACCACCATAGTCCCTGTGCCCAAGATCAATAAGGTAACCTGCCTAAACTACGACAGACCCGTAGCACTCACGTCTGTAGCCATGGAGCGCTATGAAAGGCTGGTGGCTCACATCAACACCATTATCCCAGAAAGGACCCTGGGACTAAACACCTACCTCTGCAACTGGATCCTGGACTTCTTGACGGGCCGCCCCCATGTGGTAAGGGTAGGTGACAACATATCTGCCACGCTGAACCTCAACACAGGGGCCCCTCAGGGGTGCGTGCTCAGTCACCTTCTGTACTCCCTGTTCACTCATGACCGCACGGCCAGGCACGACTTCAACACCAACATTACGTTTGCCAATGACACAACAGTGGTAGGCCTGATCACCAAAACGACGAGACATCCTATAGGGAGGAGGTCAGAGACCTATGGGTTTATACACTGAACACAAACCCCATCAGAAACACCACTATTATACACTGAACACAAACCCCATCAGAAACACCACTATAATACACTGAACACAAACCCCATCAGAAACACCACTATAATACACTGAACACAAACCCCATCAGAAACACCACTATAATACACTGAACACAAACCCCCTCAGAAACACCAATATGGGTTTATACACTATGGAGTCATGTCATCATGGAATGATCTGTTACTCCGTTATGTATAGAGTCATGTCATCATGGAATGATCTGTTACTCCGTTATGTATAGAGTCATGTCATCATGGAATGATCTGTTACTCCGTTATGTATAGAGTCATGTCATCATGGATCCTGGACTTCTTGACGGGCCGCCCCCAGGTGGTGAGGGTAGGCAACAACATCTGCCACGCTGATCCACAACACTGGGGCCCCTCAGGGGTGCGTGCTCAGTCCCTTCCTGTACTCCCTGTTCACTCATGACTGCACGGCCAGGCACGACTCCAACACCATCACAACAGTGGTAGGCCTGATCACCGACAACGATGAGACAGCCTATAGGGAGGAGACCTGGTCGTGTGGTACCTGGACAACAACCTCTCCCTCAATGTGCTCAAGACAAAGGAGATGATTGTGGACCACAGGAAAAAGAGAACCGAGCACACCCCCATTCTCATCGACGGGGCTGTAGTGGAGCAGGTTGAGAGCTTCAAGTTCCTTGCTGTCCACATCACCAACAAACTATCATGGTCCAAACACACCAAGACAGTCATGAAGAGGGCACGACAAAACCTATTCCCACTCAGGTGACTGAAAAGATTTGGCATGGGAAATCAGATCCTCAAAAGGTTCTGCAGCGAGAGCATCCTGACTGGTTGCATCACTGCCTGGTATGGCAACTGCTCGGCATCTGACCGCAAGGCACTACAGAGGGTCAGTACATCACTGGGGCCAAGCTTCCTGCCATTCAGGCGGTGTCAGAGGAAGGCCCTAAAAATTGTCAAAGACTCTAGCCACCCTAGTCATAGACTCTCTGCTACCTCATGGCAAGCGGTACCGGAGCACCAAGTCTAGGTCCAAGAGGCTTCTAAACAGCTTCTACTCCCAAATCATAAGAGACCTGAACATTGAATCAAATGGCTACCCAGACTATTTGCATTCCCCCCCCCACCCCTCTTCTACGCTGCTACTCTGTTATTATCTATGCATAGTCACTTTACTCTACCTACATGTACATATTACCTCAACTAACTGGTGCCCCTGCAAATTGACTCTGTACCGGTACCCTGTATATAGCCTCCACATTGACTCTGTCAACTCTGTACCAGTAACCCCTGTATATAGCCTCCACATTGACTCTGTACCAGTACCCCCTGTAAATAGCCTCCACATTGACTCTGTACCGGTACCCCCTGTATAAAGCCTCCACATTGACTCTGTACCGGTACCCCCTGTATAAAGCCTCCACATTGACTCTGTACTGGTACCCCCTGTATATAGCCTCCACATTGACTCTGTACTGGTACCCCCTGTATATAGCCTCCACATTGACTCTGTACCAGTACCCCCTGTAAATAGCCTCCACATTGACTCTGTACCGTAATACCCTGTATATAGCCTCCACATTGACTCTGTACCAGTACCCCCTGTATATAGCCTCCACATTGACTCTGTACCAGTACCCCCTGTAAATAGCCTCCACATTGACTCTGTACCGTAATACCCTGTATATAGCCTCCACATTGACTCTGTACCGTAATACCCTGTATATAGCCTCCACATTGACTCTGTACTGGTACCCCCTGTATATAGTCTCCACATTGACTCTGTACCGTAATACCCTGTATATAGCCTCCACATTGACTCTGTACTGGTACCCCCTGTATATAGTCTCCACATTGACTCTGTACCGTAATACCCTGTATATAGCCTCCACATTGACTCTGTACCAGTACCCCTTATTTTGCTCTTTAATTGTTACTTTTATCTCTTATTCTTATCTGTATTTTGTTGAAACTGTTGGTTTCACTGTAATTCAATGTTATTTGAATCATCATGTGACTAATAACATTTAATTTGATAAAAATTAAAAATACATGTTTTGTCATCTTTGTTCCTCTTGCAGAACAGGACCAGTAGAATGATGGAGAGAGCAGCCACCAACCCAGAGACAGAGAGAGGAGGAGCGGGGAGGAGAGGAGAGAGGTGGGAGGAGAGAAGGATGGGGTGGGTGGGGGGGTAGCTTGAAAAACACCAGAGGACACAACACAGTAAATAGTTAAAAACTGTGATCTGATCTTAGAGTATGAATGACTTCTATTGATCAATCAGAGATAAGAACTATTATGAATTTAATGTCTCACTCACGATGAACCTGGAACCACCCAGTTTATAATGCAGGTTTCAGCACCTCTTAACAGTGTAAAGAAGAACCCCCCAGTTTATAATGCAGGTTTCAGCACCTCTTAACAGTGTAGAGAAGAACCACCCAGTTTATAATGCAGGTTTCAGCACCTCTTAACAGTGTAAAGAAGAACCACCCAGTTTATAATGCAGGTTTCAGCACCTCTTAACAGTGTAGAGAAGAACCACCCAGTTTATAATGCAGGTTTCAGCACCTCTTAACAGTGTAAAGAAGAACCACCCATTTTATAATGCAGGTTTCAGCACCTCTTAACAGTGTAAAGAAGAACCACCCAGTTTATAATGCAGGTTTCAGCACCTCTTAACAGTGTAAAGAAGAACCACCCAGTTTATAATGCAGGTTTCAGCACCTCTTAACAGTGTAAAGAAGAACCACCCAGTTTATAATGCAGGTTTCAGCACCTCTTAACAGTGTAGAGAAGAACCACCCAGTTTATAATGCAGGTTTCAGCACCTCTTAACAGTGTAAAGAAGAACCACCCAGTTTATAATGCAGGTTTCAGCACCTCTTAACAGTGTAAAGAAGAACCACCAGTTTATAATGCAGGTTTCAGCACCTCTTAACAGTGTAAAGAAGAACCACCCAGTTTATAATGCAGGTTTCAGCACCTCTTAACAGTGTAAAGAAGAACCACCCAGTTTATAATGCAGGTTTCAGCACCTCTTAACAGTGTAAAGAAGAACCACCCAGTTTATAATGCAGGTTTCAGCACCTCTTAACAGTGTAAAGAAGAACCACCCAGTTTATAATGCCATTTTAAAGAAGAACCACCCATTTTATAATGCAGGTTTCAGCACCTCTTAACAGTGTAGAGAAGAACCACCCAGTTTATATTGCAGGTTTCAGCACCTCTTAACAGTGTAAAGAAGAACCACCCAGTTTATAATGCAGGTTTCAGCACCTCTTAACAGTGTAAAGAACCACCCAGTTTATAATGCAGGTTTCAGCACCTCTTAACAGTGTAAAGAAGAACCACCCAGTTTATAATGCAGGTTTCAGCACCTCTTAACAGTGTAAAGAACCACCCAGTTTATAATGCAGGTTTCAGCACCTCTTAACAGTGTAAAGAAGAACCACCCAGTTTATAATGCAGGTTTCAGCACCTCTTAACAGTGTAAAGAAGAACCACCCAGTTTATAATGCAGGTTTCAGCACCTCTTAACAGTGTAAAGAAGAACCACCCAGTTTATAATGCAGGTTTCAGCACCTCTTAACAGTGTAGAGAAGAACCACCCAGTTTATAATGCAGGTTTCAGCACCTCTTAACAGTGTAAAGAAGAACCACCCAGTTTATAATGCAGGTTTCAGCACCTCTTAACAGTGTAAAGAACCACCCAGTTTATAATGCAGGTTTCAGCACCTCTTAACAGTGTAAAGAACCACCCATTTTATAATGCAGGTTTCAGCACCTCTTAACAGTGTAAAGAAGAACCACCCAGTTTATAATGCAGGTTTCAGCACCTCTTAACAGTGTAAAGAAGAACCACCCAGTTTATAATGCAGGTTTCAGCACCTCTTAACAGTGTAAAGAAGAACCACCCAGTTTATAATGCAGGTTTCAGCACCTCTTAACAGTGTAAAGAACCACCCATTTTATAATGCAGGTTTCAGCACCTCTTAACAGTGTAAAGAAGAACCACCCAGTTTATAATGCAGGTTTCAGCACCTCTTAACAGTGTAAAGAAGAACCACCCAGTTTATAATGCAGGTTTCAGCACCTCTTAACAGTGTAAAGAAGAACCGCCCAGTTTATAATGCAGGTTTCAGCACCTCTTAACAGTGTAAAGAACCACCCAGTTTATAATGCAGGTTTCAGCACCTCTTAACAGTGTAAAGAACCACCCAGTTTATAATGCAGGTTTCAGCACCTCTTAACAGTGTAAAGAACCACCCAGTTTATAATGCAGGTTTCAGCACCTCTTAACAGTGTAAAGAACCACCCAGTTTATAATGCAGGTTTCAGCACCTCTTAACAGTGTAAAGAACCACCCAGTTTATAATGCAGGTTTCAGCACCTCTTAACAGTGTAAAGAAGAACCACCCAGTTTATAATGCAGGTTTCAGCACCTCTTAACAGTGTAAAGAAGAACCACCCAGTTTATAATGCAGGTTTCAGCACCTCTTAACAGTGTCAAGAAGAACCGCCCAGTTTATAATGCAGGTTTCAGCACCTCTTAACAGTGTAAAGAAGAACCCCCCAGTTTATAATGCAGGTTTCAGCACCTCTTAACCGTGTAAAGAAGAACCACCCAGTTTATAATGCAGGTTTCAGCACCTCTTAACAGTGTAAAGAAGAACCACCCAGTTTACAATGCAGGTTTCAGCACCTCTTAACAGTGTAAAGAAGAACCACCCAGTTTATAATGCAGGTTTCAGCACCTCTTAACAGTGTAAAGAAGAACCAGATAATCTGAATGTCAAGGTTTCTCATATTCTCACCTGTCACAGTCATCCAGCTCTCTGGTGATTCTCCTTTCGAGCTGGTACACTTGTAGAGTCCTTCATCTGACTTGGATACTGCAGGGATGGTCATCTCTCCTGTAGTCTCATTCCTGATGAGGGATCCATCTTTGTAGAAAACAGCTGTGAGGTCAGAGGGAGTTCCCTGATATCTGCAGCGCAGAGTCACAGAATCTCCCTCAGTCACAGGAAGGGCAGGGCTCTCCAGGATCACAGCTCCAGCTGTATATAATATATAAACATCATATATAAACAGGTCTCTCCAGGGTCACAGCTCCAGCTGTATATAATATATAAACATCATATATAAACAGGACTCTCCAGGATCATAGCTCCAGCTGTATATAATATATAAACAGGTCTCTCCAGGATCACAGCTCCAGCTGTATATAATATATAAACATCATATATAAACAGGTCTCTCCAGGATCACAGCTCCAGCTGTATATAATATATAAACATCATATATAAACAGGTCTCTCCAGGATCACAGTTCCAGCTGTATATAATATATAAACAGGTCTCTCCAGGATCACAGCTCCAGCTGTATATAATATATAAACAGGTCTCTCCAGGATCACAGCTCCAGCTGTATATAATATATAAACATCATATATAAACATAACATCAGCTATCTGAAACCAGATGAACCACTAAACACTATAATGTTAGTAGATGGTGTTTGTGGACATACCATGTACTGTGATGTTGACAACATTGCTGTGTTCTCCAGACCCAGACTCACACCAGTACACTCCACTGTCTGATGGTATTAGTGACACGTTGCATGAAGGCCCTTTTAGTTTTCCCCAGTCAGTATTACACTCTGAAAGGTTCCCACTCTCTGTGTTCCTCACCACTCTCCATCCAGTTGAGTTCCCCTGAACCTCACAGCTCAGAGAGACAGACTCTAATTTAAAAAACTGAGATCTGTCAGGACTGATACTCAGACAGGCTGGAGGAGAGTGATAGAGAGAGAGAGAATAGAGAGAGAGAGAGAGACGGAGCGAGACAGAGAGAGAGAGAGAGAGGGGGAGAGAGAGAGAGAGAGAGAGAGAGAGAATAGAGAGAGAGAGAGAGAGAGAGAGAGAGAGAGAGAATTATTAAATATAGGCCCTCAAGAGCAGTAAAGCCTGTATTGGAACAGAGATACTGAAACACAGCAGAGAAGCTATTCTCTAGCTGTTTAACCTGGTGATGAGGGGAGGATACTATCCTGAGACAAGGCTTTATATTCTAAAAGGTTAGTGTAGGGTATCCTGAGACAAGGCTATTCTCTAGCTGTTTAACCTGGTGATGAGGGGAGGATACTATCCTGAGATCTGGAGACAAGGCTTTATATTCTAACAGAGATACTGAAACACAGCAGAGAGGCTATTCTCTAGCTGTTTAACCTGGTGATGAGGGGAGGATACTATCCTGAGACAAGGCTTTATATTCTAACAGAGATACTGAAACACATCAGGGAGAGGCTATTCTCTAGCTGTTTAACCTGGTGACGAGGGGAGGATACTATCCTGAGACAAGGCTTTATATTCTAACAGAGATGCTGAAACATAGCAGTGAGGCTATTCTCTAGCTGTTTAACCTGGTGATGAGGGGAGGATACTATCCTGAGACAAGGCTTTATATTCTAACAGAGATGCTGAAACACAGCAGAGAGGCTATTCTCTAGCTGTTTAACCTGGTGATGAGGGGAGGATACTATCCTGAGACAAGGCTTTATATTCTAACAGAGATACTGAAACACAGCAGAGAGAGGCTATTCTCTAGGTGTTTAACCTGGTGATGAGGGGAGGATACTATCCTGAGGCAAGGCTTTATATTCTAACAGAGATGCTGAAACACAGCAGAGAGGCTATTCTCTAGCTGTTTAACCTGGTGATGAGGGGAGGATACTATCCTGAGATCTGGAGACAAGGCTTTATATTCTAAAAGGGTTAGTGTAGGGTAGGTAGGGTTAGTGTAGGGTAGGTAGGGTTAGTGTAGGGTAGGTAGGGTTAGTGTAGGGTAGGTAGGGTTAGTGTAGGGTAGATAGGGTTAGTGTAGGGTAGGTAGGGTTAGTGTAGGGTAGGTAGGGTTAGTGTAGGGTAGGTAGGGTTAGTGTAGGGTAGGTAGGGTTAGTGTAGGGGTAGGTAGGGTTAGTGTAGAGGTAGGTAGGGTTAGTGTAGGGTAGGTAGGGTTAGTGTAGGGTAGGTAGGGTTAGTGTAGGGGTAGGTAGGGTTAGTGTAGAGGTAGGTAGGGTTAGTGTAGGGTAGGTAGGGTTAGTGTAGGGGTAGGTAGGGTTAGCGTAGAGGTAGGTAGGGTTAGTGTAGGGTAGGTAGGGTTAGTGTAGGGGTAGGTAGGGTTAGTGTAGGGGTAGGTAGGGTTAGTGTAGGGTAGGTAGGGTTAGTGTAGGGCTAGGTAGGGTTAATGTAGGGTAGGTAGGGTTAATGTAGGGTATGTAGGGTTAGTGTATGGGTAGGTAAGGTTAGTGTAGGGTAGGTAGGGTCAGTGTAGGGGTAGGTAGGGTTAGTATAGGGGTAGGTAGGGTTAGTGTAGGGTAGGTAGGGTTAGTGTAGGGCTAGGTATTGTTAATGTAGGGTAGGTAGGGTTAATGTAGGGTTAGTGTAGGGGTAGGTAGGGTTAGTGTAGGAGTAGATAGGGTTAGTGTAGGGTAGGTAGGGTTAGTGTATGTTAGGTAGGGTTAGGTAGGGGGTAGGTAGGTTTAGTGTAGGGTAGGCAGGGTTAGGTAGGGGTAGATAGGGCCAGTGTAGGGGCAGGGTAGGATTAGTGTAGGGTAGGTAGGGTTAGAGTAGGGGTAGGTAGGGGTAGGTAGGGTTAGTGTAGGGTAGGTGGGGTTAGTGTATGGTAGGTAGGGTTAGTGTAGTTAGGTAGGGGTAGGTAGGGTTAGTGTAGGGTTAGTGTAGGGGTAGGTAGGGTTAGTGTAGGGGCAGGTGGGGTTAGTGTATGGCAGGTAGGTTAGTGTAGTTAGGTAGGGGTAGGTAGGGTTAGTCTAGGGTTAGGGTCCAGGGTCAGGTAGGGTTAGTGTAGGGTTAGTGTAGGGTAGGTAGGGGGGTGTATGGTAGGTAGGGTTAGTGTAGGGGTAGGTAGGGTTAGTGCAGTGCAGGCAGGATTAGTGTAGGGTATGTAGGGTTAGTGTAGGTTAGGTAGGTTTGGTGTAGGGTAGGTAGGGGTAGGTAGGGTTAGTCTAGGGTTAGGGTAGGGTAGGTAGGGTTAGTGTAGGGTTAGTGTAGGGTAGGTAGGGTTAGTGTATGGTAGGTAGGGTTAGTGTAGGGGTAGGTAGGGTTAGTCTAGGGTTAGTATAGGGTAGGTAGGGTTAGTGTAGGGCCGTTAGGGTTAGTGGAGAGTAGGTAGGTTTAGTGTAGGGGTAGGCAGGGTTAGTGTAGGGTAGGTAGGGATAGTGTAGGGTAGGTAGGGTTAGTGTAGGGCTAGGTAGGGTTAATGTAGGGTAGGTAGGGTTAATGTAGGGTATGTAGGGTTAGTGTATGGGTAGGTAAGGTTAGTGTAGGGTAGGTAGGGTCAGTGTAGGGGTAGGTAGGGTTAGTATAGGGGTAGGTAGGGTTAGTGTAGGGTAGGTAGGGTTAGTGTAGGGCTAGGTAGGGTTAATGTAGGGTAGGTAGGGTTAATGTAGGGTTAGTGTAGGGGTAGGTAGGGTTAATGTAGGGGTAGATAGGGTTAGTGTAGGGTAGGTAGGGTTAGGTAGGGGTAGGTAGGTTTAGTGTAGGGTAGGTAGGGTTAGGTAGGGGTAGATAGGGTTAGTGTAGGGGTAGGTAGGATTAGTGTAGGGTAGGTAGGGTTAGAGTAGGGGTAGGTAGGGTAGGTAGGGTAGATAGGGTTAGTGTAGGGGTAGGTAGGGTTAGTGTAGGGGTAGGTAGGGTTAGTGTAGGGTAGGTGGGGTTAGTGTATGGTAGGTAGGGTTAGTGTAGTTAGGTAGGGGTAGGTAGGGTTAGTGTAGGGTTAGTGTAGAGGTAGGTAGGGTTAGTCTAGGGTTAGGGTAGGGTAGGTAGGGTTAGTGTAGGGTTAGTGTAGGGTAGGTAGGGTTAGTGTATGGTAGGTAGGGTTAGTGCAGGGGTAGGTAGGGTTAGTCTAGGGTTAGTATAGGGTAGGTAGGGTTAGTGTAGGGAAGGTAGGGTTAGTGTAGTGTAGGTAGGATTAGTGTAGGGTATGTAGGGTTAGTGTAGGTTAGGTAGGTTTGGTGTAGGTTAGGTAGGGGTAGGTAGGGTTAGTACAGGGTAGGTAGGGATAGTGTAGGGCCGTTAGGGTTAGTGGAGAGTAGGTAGGTTTAGTGTAGGGTAGGTAGGGTTAGTGTAGGGTAGGTAGGGTTAGTGTAGGGTAGGTAGGGTTAGTGCATGGTAGGTAGGGTTAGTGTAGAGGTAGGTAGGGTTAGTGTAGGGTAGGTAGGGTTAGTGTAGGGGTAGGTAGGGTTAGCGTAGAGGTAGGTAGGGTTAGTGTAGGGTAGGTAGGGTTAGTGTAGGGGTAGGTAGGGTTAGTGTAGGGTAGGTAGGGTTAGTGTAGGGGTAGGTAGGGTTAGTGTAGGGTAGGTAGGGTTAGTGTAGGGCTAGGTAGGGTTAATGTAGGGTAGGTAGGGTTTATGTAGGGTATGTAGGGTTAGTGTATGGGTAGGTAAGGTTAGTGTAGGGTAGGTAGGGTCAGTGTAGGGGTAGGTAGGGTTAGTGTAGGGGTAGGTAGGGTTAGTGTAGGGTAGGTAGGGTTAGTGTAGGGCTAGGTAGGGTTAATGTAGGGTAGGTAGGGTTAATGTAGGGTTAGTGTAGGGGTAGAGAACAGCGCTCCGGGCAGCCGAGCGGAAATGGAGGAAAACTCGCCTCCCTGCGGACCTGGCATCCTTTCACTCCCTCCTCTCTACATTTTCCTCCTCTGTCTCTGCTGCTAAAGCCACTTTCTACCACTCTAAATTCCAAGCATCTGCCTCTAACCCTAGGAAGCTCTTTGCCACCTTCTCCTCCCTCTTGAATCCTCCTCCCCCTCCCCTCCTCCCTCTCTGCAGATGACTTGTCAACCATTTTGAAAAGAAGGTCGACGACATCCGATCCTCGTTTGCTAAGTCAAACGACACCGCTGATTCTGCTCACACTGCCCTACCCTGTGCTCTGACCTCTTTCTCCCCTCTCTCCAGATGACATCTCGCGTCTTGTGACGGCCGGCCGTAACAACCTGCCCGCTTGACCCTATCCTCCTCTCTTCTCCAGACCATCTCCAGTGACCTTCTCCCTTACCTCACCTCGCTCATCAACTCATCCCTGACCGCTGGCTACGTCCCTCCTGTCTTCAAGAGGCGAGAGTTGCACCCCTTCTGAAAAACCTACACTCGATCCCTCCGATGTCAACAACTACAGACCAGTATCCCTTCTTTCTTTTCTCTCCAAAACTCTTGAACGTGCCGTCCTTGGCCAGCTCTCCGCTATCTCTCTCAGAATGACCTTCTTGATCCAAATCAGTCAGGTTTCAAGACTAGTCATTCAACTGAGACTGCTCTTCTCTGTATCACGGAGGCGCTCCGCACTGCTAAGCTAACTCTCTCTCCTCTGCTCTCATCCTTCTAGACCTATCGGCTGCCTTCGATACTGTGAACCATCAGATCCTCCTCTCCACCCTCTCCGAGTTGGGCATCTCGGCGCGGCCCACGCTTGGATTGCGTCCCTACCTGACAGGTCGCTCCTACCAGGTGGCGTGGCGAGAATCCGTCTCCTCACCACGTGCTCTCACCACTGGTGTCCCCCAGGGCTCTGTTCTAGGCCCTCTCCTATTCTCGCTATACACCAAGTCACTTGGCTCTGTCATAACCTCACATGGTCTCTCCTATCATTGCTATGCAGACGACACACAATTAATCTTCTCCTTTCCCCCTTCTGACGACCAGGTGGCGAATCGCATCTCTGCATGTCTGGCAGACATATCAGTGTGGATGACGGATCATCACCTCAAGCTGAACCTCGGCAAGACGGAGCTGCTCTTCCTCCCGGGGAAGGACTGCCCGTTCCATGATCTCGCCATCACGGTTGAGAACTCCATTGTGTC
Source organism: Oncorhynchus nerka (assembly GCF_034236695.1). Classification (NCBI taxonomy): domain Eukaryota; kingdom Metazoa; phylum Chordata; class Actinopteri; order Salmoniformes; family Salmonidae; genus Oncorhynchus; species Oncorhynchus nerka. Next base: position 2,233,782 of record NC_088407.1, on the reverse strand, counting down.
CTCTCGTCCCAGAGCACTAAGAACCTTGGCGTGATCCTGGACAACACCCTGTCGTTCTCAAATAACATCAAGGCGGTGGCCCGTTCCTGTAGGTTCATGCTCTACAACATCCGCAGAGTACGACCCTGCCTCACACAGGAAGCGGCGCAGGTCCTAATCCAGGCACTTGTCATCTCCCGTCTGGATTACTGCAACTCGCTGTTGGCTGGGCTCCCTGCCTGTGCCATTAAACCCCTACAACTCATCCAGAACGCCGCAGCCCGTCTGGTGTTCAACCTTCCCAAGTTCTCTCCACGTCACCCCGCTCCTCCGCTCTCTCCACTGGCTTCCAGTTGAGGCTCGCATCCGCTACAAGACCATGGTGCTTGCCTACGGAGCTGAGGGGAACGGCACCTCAGTACCTCAGGCTCTGATCAGGCCCTACACCCAAACAAGGGCACTGCGTTCATCCACCTCTGGCCTGCTCGCCTCCTACCACTGAGGAAGTACAGTTCCCGCTCAGCCCAGTCAAAACTGTTCGCTGCTCTGGCCCCCAATGGTGGAACAAACTCCCTCACGACGCCAGGACAGCGGAGTCAATCACCACCTTCCGGAGACACCTGAAACCCCACCTCTTTAAGGAATACCTAGGATAGGATAAAGTAATCCTTCTCCCCCTCCCTCCCCCTTAAAGACCTAGATGCACTATTGTAAAGTGGCTGTTCCACTGGATGTCATAAGGTGAAAGCACCAATTTGTAAGTCGCTCTGGATAAGAGCGTCTGCTAAATGACTTAAATGTAAATGTAAATGTAGATAGGGTTAGTGTAGGGTAGGTAGGGTTAGTGTATGGTAGGTAGGGTTAGGTAGGGGTAGGTAGGTTTAGTGTAGGGTAGGTAGGGTTAGGTAGGGGTAGATAGGGTTAGTGTAGGGGTAGGTAGGATTAGTGTAGGGTAGGTAGGGTTAGAGTAGGGGTAGGTAGGGGTAGGTAGGGTAGATAGGGTTAGTGTAGGGGTAGGTAGGGTTAGTGTAGGGGTAGGTAGGGTTAGTGTAGGGTAGGTGGGGTTAGTGTATGGTAGGTAGGGTTAGTGTAGTTAGGTAGGGGTAGGTAGGGTTAGTGTAGGGTTAGTGTAGAGGTAGGTAGGGTTAGTCTAGGGTTAGGGTAGGATAGGTAGGGTTAGTGTAGGGTTAGTGTAGGGTAGGTAGGGTTAGTGTATGGTAGGTAGGGTTAGTGCAGGGGTAGGTAGGGTTAGTCTAGGGTTAGTATAGGGTAGGTAGGGTTAGTGTAGGGAAGGTAGGGTTAGTGTAGTGTAGGTAGGATTAGTGTAGGGTATGTAGGGTTAATGTAGGTTAGGTAGGTTTGGTGTAGGGTATGTAGGGGTAGGTAGGGTTAGTACAGGGTAGGTAGGGATAGTGTAGGGCCGTTAGGGTTAGTGGAGAGTAGGTAGGTTTAGTGTAGGGTAGGTAGGGTTAGTGTAGGGTAGGTAGGGTTAGTGTAGGGTAGGTAGGGTTAGTGCATGGTAGGTAGGGTTAGTGTAGAGGTAGGTAGGGTTAGTGTAGGGTAGGTAGGTTTAGTGTAGGGTAGGTAGGGTTAGTGTAGGGTAGGTAGGGTTAGTTTATGGTAGGTAGGGTTAGTGTAGGGTAGGTAGGGTTTTGTAGGGGTAGGTAGGGTTAGTGTAGAGTAGGTAGGGTTAGTGTAGGGGTAGGTAGGGTTAGTGTAGGGTAGGTAGGGTTAGTGTAGGGCTAGGTAGGGTTAATGTAGGGGTAGGTAGGGTTTATGTAGGGTATGTAGGGTTAGTGTATGGGTAGGTAGGTTAGTGTAGGGGGTAGGTAGGGTCAGTGTAGGGGTAGGTAGGGTAGGGTATAGGGGTAGGTAGGGTTAGTGTAGGGTAGGTAGGGTAGGGTAGGGCTAGGTAGGGTTAGGTAGGTTAGGTAGGTAGGGTTAATGTCGGGGTAGTGTAGGGGTAGATAGGGTTAGTGTAGGGTAGGTAGGGTTAGTGTATGGTAGGTAGGGTTAGGTAGGGGTAGGTAGGTTTAGTGTAGGGTAGGTAGGGTTAGGTAGGTAGGGTAGGGTTAGTGTAGGGGTAGGTAGGGTTAGGGTAGGTAGGGTTAGGTAGGGTAGGTAGGGTTAGGTGTAGGGTAGGTAGGGTTAGTGTAGGGGTAGATAGGGTTGGTGTGGGGTAGATAGGGTTAGTGTAGGGGTAGGTAGGGGTAGGTAGGTTTAGTGAAGGTGTAGGTAGGGTAGTGTAGGGTAGGTAGGGGGTAGGTAGGGTAGATAGGGTAGGGTAGGGGTAGGTAGGGTTAGTGTAGGGGTAGGTAGGGTTCAGGTTGGGAGGGTAGATAGGGTTAGTGTAGGGGAGGGTAGGGTTAGTGTAGGGTATGTAGGGTTTGTTGGGAGGTAGGGTTAGGGTAGGGTAGATAGGGTTAGTGTAGGGGTAGGTAGGGGTAGGTAGGGTAGATAGGGTTAGGTAGGGGTAGGTAGGGTAGGTAGGGTAGATAGGTTAGGGTAGGGTAGGTAGGGTTGGGTAGGGTATGGTTAGTGTAGGGTAGGTAGGGTTAGTGTAGGTAGGTAGGGGTAGGTAGGGTAGGTAGGGTTAGGGTAGGGTAGGTAGGGTTAGTGTAGTTAGGTAGGGGTAGGTAGGGTTAGTGTGGGGTTAGTGTAGAGGTAGGTAGGGTAGGTCTAGGGTTAGGGTAGGGTAGGTAGGGTTAGTGTAGGGTTAGTGAGGGTAGGTAGGGTAGGTGTAGGGTAGGTAGGGTAGGTGTTGGGGGTAGGTAGGGTAGGTAGGGTTAGTATAGGGTAGGTAGGGTTGGTGTAGGGAAGGTAGGGTTAGTGTAGTGTAGGTAGGATTAGTGGAGGGGTATGTAGGGTTAGTGGGAGGTTAGGTAGGTTTGGTGTAGGGTAGGTAGGGGTAGGTAGGGTTAGTACAGGGTAGGTAGGGTAGGTGTAGGGCCGTTAGGGTTAGTGGAGAGTAGGTAGGTTTAGTGTAGGGTAGGTAGGGGTTAGTGTGGGTTAGGTAGGGTTAGTGTAGGGTAGGGTAGGTTAGTGCATGGTAGGTAGGGTTAGTGTAGGGTAGGTAGGGTTAGTCTAGGAGTTAGTATAGGGTAGGTAGGGTTAGTGTATGGAAGGTAGGGTTAGTGTAGTGTAGGTGGGATTAGTGTAGGGTATGTAGGGTTAGTGTAGGGGTAGGTAGGGGTAGGTAGGGTTAGTACAGGGTAGGTAGGGATAGTGTAGGGGTTAGGGTTAGGGTTGGGTAGGTAGGTTTAGTGTAGGGGTAGGTAGGGTTAGTGAGGGTAGGTAGGGTTAGTGTAGGGTAGGTAGGGTTAGTGCATGGTAGGTAGGGTTAGTGTAGGGGTAGGTAGGGTTAGTCTAGGGTTAGTATAGGGTAGGTAGGGTTAGTGTAGGGAAGGTAGGGTTAGTGTAGTGTAGGTAGGATTAGTGTAGGGTATGTAGGGTTAGTGTAGGGTAGGTAGGGATAGGTAGGGTTAGTACAGGGAAGGTAGGGATAGTGTAGGGCCGTTAGGGTTAGTGGAGAGTAGGTAGGGTTAGTATAGGGAAGGTAGGGTTAGTGTAGGTTAGGTTAGTGTAGCGAAGGTAGGGATAGTGTAGGGTAGGTATGGTTAGTGTAGTGTAGGGTAGGTAGGTTTAGTGTAGGGTAGGTAGGGTTAGTGTAGGGTAGGTAGGGTTAGTGTAGGGTAAGTAGGGTTAGTGTAGGGTAGGTAGGGTTAGTGTAGGGTAAGTAGGGTTAGTGTAGAGTAGGTAGGGTTAGTGTAGGGTAGGTAGGGTTAGACTAGGGTTGGTATAGGGTAGGTAGGGTTGGTGTAGGAAGGTAGGGTTAGTGTAGTGTAGGTAGGATTAGTGGCAGGGTGGGTAGGGTTAGGGTAGGGTAGGTGTGGTTAGGTGGGGTGGTGTAGGGTAGGTTGGGGAGGGTAGGGTAGGTGGGCCGTTAGGGAAGGTAGGTAGGGTTGCTGTAGGGTAGGTATGGTTGGTGTAGGGTGGGTAGGGTTGGTGTAGAGTAGGTAGGGTAGGGTAGGGATAGGAGGGTTAGTGTAGGGTAGGTAGGGTTGTTTTAGGGTAGGTAGGGTAGGTGTAGGTAGGTTAGTCTAGGGTTGTAGGGTAGGTAGGGTTGTGTAGGGAAGGTAGGGTTAGTGGTGTTGGTAGGATTGGTAGGGGAAGGGTAGGGTTGGGGAGGGTAGGGGTAGGTAGGGTAGGGTAGGGAAGGTAGGGTAGGGCCGTAGGGTTGGTGGGAGTAGGTAGGGTTAGTGTATAGGGTAGGGTAGTGTAGGTTGGGTTAGGGAGGGAAGGTAGGGTAGTGTAGGTAGGTCTGGGTAGTGTGTAGGGCAGGAGGGTTAGGGTAGGTTGGGTAGGGTTAGTGTAGAATAGGGGGTTGGTGTAGGGTATGTGGGTTAGTGTAGGTTAGGTAGGTGTGGTGTAGGGTAGGGTGGGTTAGGTAGAGTAGGTAGGGTTAGTGTAGGGGTAGGGTAGGGTAGGGGATAGGAGGGTTAGTGTAGGGTTAGGGGGTTTGGGAGGGTAGATAGGGTTAGGGCAGGGATAGGGGTTAGGTAAGGTGGGTTTTCATAGGGTTGTAGGGGTGGGAGGGTAGGTAGGGTTAGTGTTAGGTTGGGTATGTAGGTGGGGAGGTAGGGATAGGTAGGGTTAGTGTAGGGGTAGGTAGGGTTACTAGGGTTAGTTTCTAGGTTGGGTGGGTAAGGTTAGTGTAGGGTTAGGGTAGGAGGGTTAGTGTGGGGTTGGTACAAGACCGCTCTCTCCACTGGCTTCCAGTTAAGTCATCCGCTGGGCCAATGGTTAGGAGCTTAGGGTAGGGCACCTCACTACCTCAGGCTCTGATCAGGCCCTACACCCAAACAAGGCACTGCGTTCATCCACCTCTAGCAGCCTGCTCGCCTCCCTACCACTGAGAGTACAGTTCAGGCTCAGCCCAGTCAAAACTGTTCGCTGCTCTGGCCCCCCAGTGGTGGAACAAACTCCCTCACGACGCCAGGACAGCGGAGTCAATCACCACCTTCCGGAGACACCTGAAACCCCACCTCTTTAAGGAATACCTAGGATAGGATAAAGTAATCCTTCTCCCCCCAAAGACCTAGATGCACTATTGTAAAGTGGCTGTTCCACTGGATGTCATAAGGTAGAAAGCACCAATTTGTAAGTCGCTCTGGATAAGGCGTCTGCTAAATGGGTAAATGTAAATGTAAATGTTGGTATATGGTAGGTTTGGTTAGTGTAGGGCTAGGTAGGGGTAGGTAGGGTTAGTGTAGGGTAGGTAGGGTAGGTGTAGGGGTTAGTAGGGTGGGGAGGGTTAGGTGAGGTTAGGTAGGGTAGTGTAGGTAGGGTGGGTAGGGTTAGAGGGTTAGTGTAGGGTAGGTAGGGTGGTGTAGGTAGGGTGGTAGGGTTAGTGTAGGGTTAGTATAGGGTAGGTAGGGTTAGTGTAGGGTAGGTAGGGTTAGTGCAGGGTTAGTGTTGGGGTAGGTAGGGTAGGTAGGGTAGGGAAGGTTAGTGTAGGGTTAGGGTAGGTAGGGTTAGTGTAGGGTTAGTATATGGTAGGTTTGGTTAGTGTAGGGCTAGGTAGGGGTATGTAGGGTTAGTGTAGAGGTAGGTAGGGTTAGTCTAGGGTTAGTGTAGGGTAGGTAGGGTTAGTGTAGGGTAGGTAGGGTTAGTGTAGAGTAGGTAGGGTTAGTGTAGGGTAGGAAGGGTAAGTGTACGGGTAGGTAGGGTTAGTTTAGGGTAGATAGGGTTAGTCTAGGGTTAGTATAGGGTAGGTAGGGTTACTGTAGGGTGGGTAGGCTTAGTATAGTGTAGGTAGGGTTAGTGTAGGGTATGTAGGGTTAGTGTAGGGTAGGTAGGGCTCGTGTAGGGTAGGTATGGGTAGGTAGGGTTAGTAGAGGATAGGTAGGGATAGTGTAGGGCCCTTAGGGTTATTGGAGAGTAGGTAGGGTTAGTGTAGGGAAGGTAGGGTTAGTGTAGTGTAGGTTGGGTTAGTGTAGCGAAGGTAGGGTTAGTGTAGGGTAGGTATGGTTAGTGTAGTGTAGGGTAGATAGGGTTAGTGTAGGGTAAGTAGGGTTAGTGTAGGGTGGGTAGGGTTAGTGTAGGGTAGATAGGGTTAGTGTAGGGTAGGTAGGGTTAATGTAGGGTAGGTAGGTTTGTCGTAGTGTTAGTGTAGGGATAGGGTGGGTAAGTAGGGTAGGTAGGGTTAGTGTAGGGTTAGTGTAGGGGTAGGTAGTGTAGGTAGGGATAGGGTAGGGTTAGTGTAGGGGTAGGTAGGGTAGGTAGGGTTAGTGTAGGGTTAGTATGGGGTAGGTAGGGTAGGTAGGGTAGGTAAGGTTAGTGTAGGGTTAGGGTAGGTAGGGTTAGTGTAGGGTTAGTATATGGTAGGTATGGTTAGTGTAGGGCTAGGTAGGGGTAGGTAGGGTTAATGTAGGGTAGGTAGGGTTAGTGTAGGGTAGGTGGTGTTAGAAAAGGGTAGGTAGGGTTAGTGTAGGGGTTGGTAGAGTAGTGTAGGGTAGGGTAGGTAGGGTTAGTGTAGGGTAGGTAGGGGTAGTGTAGGGGTAGATAGGGTTAGTGTAGAGTATGAAGGGTTAGTGTAGGGTAGGTAATGTTAGTGTAGGGTAGGTAGGGTTAGTGTAGGGTAGGTAATGTTAGTGTAGGGTAGGTAATGTTAGTGTAGGGTAGGTAGGGTTAGTGTAGGGTAGGTGGGGTTAGTGTAGGGTAGGTAATGTTAGTGTAGGGTAGGTAGGGTTAGTGTAGGGTAGGTAGGGTTAGTGTAGGGTAGGTAGGGTTAGTGTCGGGTAGATAGGGTTAGTGTGGGGTAGTTAGGGTAGGTAGGGTTAGTGTAGGGTAGGTAAGGTTATTGTGGGTGTAGTTAGGGTAGGTAGGGTTAGTGTAGGGTAGGTAAGGTTAGTGTAGGGTAGGTAGGGTTAGTGTAGGGTAGGTAATGTTAGTGTAGGTTAGGAAGGGTTAGTGTAGGGTAGGTAATGTTAGTGTAGGGTAGGTAGGGTTAGTGTAGGGTAGGTAGGGTTAGTGTAGGGTAGGTAATGTTAGTGTAAGGTAGGTAGTGTTAGTGTGGGGTAGGTAGGGTTAGTGTCGGGGTATGTAGGGTTAGTGTAGTGTATGTTTGGTTAGTGTAGGGGTAGGTACGGTATGTGTAGGGTAGGGTAGCTATTGTTAGTGTAGGGTAGGGAGGTTTAGTGTAGGGTAGGTATGGTTTCTATAGGGTAGGTAGGGTTAGTGTAGGGTAGGTAGGGTTAGGGTAGGGGTAGGAGGGTTAGTGTAGGGTAAGTAGGTTTATTGTAGGGTTTGTCTCAGGGTAGGTAGGGTAGGTTAGGTTAGTGTATGAATGGAGGTCGAGTAAGTAGGGTAGGTAGGGTTAGTGTAGGGTTAGTGTAGGGTAGGTAGGGTTGGTAGGGTTAGTGTTGGGTTAGTATAGGGTAGGTAGGGTTAGTGTAGGGTTAGTGTAGGGGTAGGTAGTGTAGGTAGGGATAGGTAGGGTTAGTGTAGGGGTAGGTAGGGTAGGTAGGGTTAGTGTAGGGTTAGTATGGGGTAGGTAGGGTAGGTAGGGTAGGGAAGGTTAGTGTAGGGTTAGGGTAGGTAGGGTTAGTGTAAGGTAGGTTGGGTTAGTGTAGGGGCCGGTAGGGTTAGTGTAGGGCCGGTAGGGTTAGTGAGTAGTAGGTAGGGTTAATGTAGGGTAGGCAGAGTTAGTGTAGTGTAGTGTGGGTTAGTGTAGCGAAGGTAGGGTTAGTTTAGGTAAGGTATGGTTAGCGTAGTGTAGGGTAGGTAGGGATAGTGTAGGTTAGGTAGTGTTAATGTAGGGAAGGTAGGGTTAGTGTATGGTAGGTAGGGTTAGTGTAGGGTATGTAGGGTTAGTGTAGGGTATGTAGGGTAGGTAGTGTTAGTGTAGGGTAGGTAGGATCAGTGTAGGGTAGGAAGTGTTAGTATAGGGTAGGTAGGGTTAGGGTAGGGATAGTAGGGTTAGTGTAGGGTAGGTAGGTTTATTGTAGGCTTAGTCTAGGGGTAGGTAGGGTAGGTAGGGTTAGTGTAGGGTTAGTGTAGGGATAGTGTAGGTGGTTGGTAGGGTAGGTAGGTCGGATTAGTATAGGGGTGGGTAGGGTAGGTAGGGTTGTTAGGGTTAGTGTAGGGTTATGGTTGGGGTAGGTAGGGCAGGTAGGGTAGGTAGGGTTAGTGTTGGGTTAGTATAGGGTAGCTAGGGTTAGTGTAGGGTAGGTAGGGTTAGTGTAGGGCAGGTAGGTTTAGCGTAGAGGTAGGTAGGGTTAGTGTAGGGTAGGTAGGGTTAGTGTAGGGGTAGGCAGGGGTTAGTATAGGGTAGGTAGGGTTAGTGTAGGGGTAGATAGGGTTAGTGTAGGGTAGGTAGGGTTAGTATAGGGTAGGTAGGGTTAGTGTAGGGTAGGTAGGGATAGTGTAGGGGTAGGTAGTGTTAGTGTAGGGTAGGTAGGGTTAGTGTAGGGGTAGGTAGGGTTAGTGTAGGGTAGGTAGGGTTAGTGTAGGGTAGGCAGGGGTTAGTATAGGGTAGGTTGGGTTAGTGTAGGGGTAGATAGGGTTAGTGTAGGGTAGATAGGGTTAGTGTAGGGTAGGTAGGGTTAGTATAGGGTAGGTAGGGTTAGTGTAGGGTAGGTAGGGATAGTGTAGGGTAGGTAGGGTTAGTGTAGGGGTAGGTAGGGTTAGTGTAGGTCCGGTAGGGTTAGTGTAGAGTAGATAGGGTTAGTGTAGGGTAGGTAGGGTTAGTGTAGAGTAGGCAGGGGTTAGCATAGGGTAGGTAGGGTTAGTGTAGGGGTAGATAGGGTTAGTGTAGGGTAGATAGGGTTAGTGTAGGGTAGGTAGGGTTAGTGTAGGGTAGGCAGGGGTTAGTATAGGGAAGGTAGGGTTAGTGTAGGGGTAGATAGGGTTAGTGTAGGGTATGTAGGGTAGGTAGTGTTAGTGTAGGGTAGGTAGGGTTAGTGTAGGGTAGGTAGGGTTAGTGTGGGGTAGGTCGGGTTTAGTGAAGGGTAGTAGGTTGGGTTAGTGTAGGTGTAGGGTGGGTTAGTGTAGGCGAAGGGTAGGGTTAGTTTAGGTAAGGTATGGTTAGCGTAGTGTAGGGTAGGTAGGAATAGTGTAGGTTAGGTAGTGTTAATGTAGGGAAGGTAGGGCTAGTGTAGGGGTAGATAGGGTTAGTGTAGTGTATGTAGGGTTAGTGTAGGGTAGGTAGGATCAGTGTAGGGTAGGAAGAGTTAGTATAGGCTAGGTAGGGTTTGGGTAGGGATAGTAGGGTTAGTGTAGGGTAGGTAGGGTAGTGTAGGGGTAGGTAGGGTTAGTGTAGGGTAGGTAGGGTTAGTGTAGAGGTAGGCAGGGTTGGTATAGGGTAAGTAGGGTTAGTGTAGGGGTAGATAGGGTTAGTGTAGGGTAGATAGGGTTAGTGTAGGGTAGGTAGGGTTAGTATAGGGTAGGTAGGGTTAGTGTAGGGTAGGTAGGGATAGTGTAGGGTAGGTAGGGTTAGTGTAGGGGAAGGTAGGGTTAGTAAAGGTCCGGTAGGGTTAGTGTAGAGTAGATAGGGTTAGTGTTGGGTAGGTTGGGTTAGTGTAGGGTAGGCAGGGGTTAGTATAGTGTAGGTAGGGTTAGTGTAGGGGTAGATAGGGTTAGTGTAGGGCAGATAGGGTTAGTGTAGGGTAGGTAGGGTTAGTGTAGGGTAGGCAGGGGTTAGTATAGGGTAGGTAGGGTTAGTGTAGGGGTAGATAGGGTTAGTGTAGGGTATGTAGGGTAGGTAGTGTTAGTGTAGGGTAGGTAGGGTTAGTGTAGGGTAGGTAGGGTTAGTGTAGGGGTAGGTCGGGTTAGTGTAGGGTAGGTTGGGTTAGTGTAGTGTAGGGTGGGTTAGTGTAGCGAAGGTAGGGTTAGTTTAGGTAAGGTATGGTTAGCGTAGTGTAGGGTAGGTAGGGATAGTGTAGGTTAGGTAGTGTTAATGTAGGGAAGGAAGGGTTAGTGTAGGGGTAGATAGGGTTAGTGTAGTGTATGTAGGGTTAATGTAGGGTATTTAGGGTAGGTGGTGTTAGTGTAGAGAACACACACACAGAGAACTATCACTATGGTACATGATGGAAACACTGAAACACACAGAGAGAACTATCACTATGGTACATGATGGAAACACTGAAACACACAGAGATAACTATCACTATGGTACATGATAGAAACACTGAAACACACAGAGAGAACTATCACTATGGTACATGATGTAAACACTGAAACACACAGAGAGAACTATCACTATGGTACATGATGTAAACACTGAAACACACAGAGAGAACTATCACTATGGTACATGATGGAAACACTGAGCTGGTCCACAGATACTAACACAGATAATCATTTCCTTATGAGTGTATTGATGTTGTATTTGTTTATCTAACTAACCAAATCCTCCAGTTTAAGAGAGATCTGTTTTTCAAATCACATCCAGCAGCATGTCGGCCTTCCGCATCAGTGGAAAATACCTTTTTCTCCACGAGTGTCAAGGGAAGGTAACCCATACAAATGAATGGTAGTATGGAGATATATATAGATATTAACCCATACAAATGAATGGTAGTATGGAGATATATATAGATATTAACCCATACAAATGAATGGTAGTATGGAGATATATATAGATATTAACCCATACAAATGAATATTAGTATGGAGGTATATATAGATATTAACCCATACAAATGAATGGTAGTATGGAGATATATATAGATATTAACCCATACAAATGAATGGTAGTATGGAGATATATATAGATATTAACCCATACAAATGAATGGTAGTATGGAGATATATATAGATATTAACCCATACAAATGAATGGTAGTATGGAGATATATATAGATATTAACCCATACAAATGAATGGTAGTATGGAGATATATATAGATATTAACCCATACAAATGAATGGTAGTATGGAGATATATATAGATATTAACCCATACAAATGAATGGTAATATGGAGATATATATAGATATTAACCCATACAAATGAATGGTAGTATGGAGATATATATATATATATTAACCCATACAAATGAATGGTAGTATGGAGATATATATAGATATTAACCCATACAAATGAATGGTAGTATGGAGATATATATAGATATTAACCCATACAAATGAATGGTAGTATGGAGATATATATAGATATTAACCCATACAAATGAATGGTAATATGGAAATATATATAGATATTAACCCATACAAATGAATGGTAGTATGGAGATATATATAGATATCAACCCATACAAATGAATGGTAGTATGGAGATATATATAGATATCAACCCATACAAATGAATGGTAGTATGGAGATATATAAAGATATCAACCCATACAAATGAATGGTAGTATGGAGATATATATAGATATTAACCCAGACAAATGAATGGTAGTATGGAGGTATATATAGATATTACTTGAACAAATGAATGGTAGTATGGAGATATATATAGATATTAACCCATACAAATGAATGGTAGTATGGAGATATATATAGATATTAACCCATACAAATGAATGGTAGTATGGAGATATATATAGATATTAACCCATACAAATGAATGGTAGTATGGAGATATATATAGATATTAACCCATACAAATGAATGGTAGTATGGAGATATATATAGATATTAACCCATACAAATGAATGGTAGTATGGAGATATATATAGATATTAACCCATACAAATGAATGGTAGTATGGAGATATATATAGATATTAACCCATACAAATGAATGGTAGTATGGAGATATATATATAGATATTAACCCCATACAAATGAATGGTAGTATGGAATATATATAGATATTAACCCATACAAATGAATGGTAGTATGGAGATATATATAGATATCAACCCATACAAATGAATGGTAGTATGGAGATATATATAGATATTAACCCATACAAATGAATGGTAGTATGGAGATATATATAGATATTAACCCATACAAATGAATGGTAGTATGGAGATATATATAGATATTAACCCATACAAATGAATGGTAGTATGGAGATATATATAGATATTAACCCATACAAATGAATGGTAGTATGGAGGTATATATAGATATTAACCCAGACAAATGAATGGTAGTATGGAGGTATATATAGATATTAACCCAGACAAATGAATGGTAGTATGGAGATATATATAGATATTAACCCATACAAATGAATGGTAGTATGGAGATATATATAGATATTAACCCATACAAATGAATGGTAGTATGGAGATATATATAGATATTAACCCATACAAATGAATGGTAGTATGGAGATATATATAGATATTAACCCATACAAATGAATGGTAGTATGGAGATATATATAGATATCAACCCATACAAATGAATGGTAGTATGGAGATATATATAGATATTAACCCATACAAATGAATGGTAGTATGGAGATATATATAGATATTAACCCATACAAATGAATGGTAGTATGGAGATATATATAGATATTAACCCATACAAATGAATGGTAGTATGGAGATATATATAGATATTAACCCATACAAATGAATGGTAGTATGGAGATATATATAGATATTAACCCATACAAATGAATGGTAGTATGGAGATATATATAGATATCAACCCATACAAATGAATGGTAGTATGGAGATATATATAGATATTAACCCATACAAATGAATGGTAGTATGGAGATATATATAGATATTAACCCATACAAATGAATGGTAGTATGGAGATATATATAGATATCAACCCATACAAATGAATGGTAGTATGGAGATATATATTGAAACAGTTTTCTTGTGTCGAAGGAGAGGCGGACCAAAATGCAGTTGAAGTTCATGTTTTTTAATAAGTCAACTAAACATGCACATAATCCAAACCACAACCGTGGAAAGCCGAAACAGCCCTATCTGGTGCAACAAACACAGAGACAGGAACAATCACCCACAAATCCAAACACCAAACAGGCTACCTAAATATGGTTCCCAATCAGAGACAATGACTAACACCTGCCTCTCATTGAGAACCATATCAGGCCCAAACACAGAAACAGACAAACTAGACACACAACATAGAATGCCCACTCAGATCACACCCTGACCAAAAAAAACATACAAACATACAAAGCAAACTATGGTCAGGGTGTGACATATATAGATGTTAACCCATATAAATGAACGGTAGTATGGAGATATATATAGATATTAACCCATACAAATGAATGGTAGTATGGAGATATATATAGATATTAACCCATATAAATGAACGGTAGTATGGAGATATATATAGATATTAAACCTTCATCTGAAGGTAACCCATACAAATGAATGGAAGTATGAAGGTAGTTTTAGGGGTTAAATGTCCAAAAAACAAAAATGTTTCCTGTTTTCTTATATCTCCTAGATACAGAACAGACACTACTATACTTTATGAATTATTTTTTGACTTTTCTTTGCCATTTATGCATTATTCAATGTGTTTGTGCTGTAGTCGTCAAATTCAATATTCTATCAAATAAATAAATCTAATTTGGCAATTTTATTGTCGTTACCTTACTGTAACGTCTGCTTCCAGCTCACACTCTCAAACACATAGATCCCCTGAACGCAGTTCACTCTCCAGATCCCAATCGCCTGAATTCTGATCACCTGTTCACACACCTGTATTTCATGATCACACACTATTTAGTTCAGTTCTTTGCACCCCATCACTGTGAGGTATTGTTTGTTTTGTGATACACTTCTTTTCGGAGCGATGTGTTTCCCGTATTTGAATCCTCCCATAGTTTTCTCACTAACATTTACATTTAAGTCATTTAGCAGACGCTCTTATCCAGAGCGACTTACAAATTGGTGCGTTTTTTAAAAGAAAAATACCTGTAAAGTAAAAAAAATAGATGAGTAATAAATAAAAGTAACAAATAAGTAGCTAACAATATCGAGGCTACATACATACTATATACAGGGGGTACCGGTACAGAGTGAATGTGGAGGCTATATACAGGGGGTACCGGGACAGAGTCAATGTGGAGGCTATATACAGGGGGTACCGGTACAGAGTCAATGTGGAGGCTATATACATGGGGTACCGGTACAGAGTCACTGTGGAGGCTATATACAGGGGGCACCGGTACAGAGTGAATGTGGAGGCTATATACAGGGGGTACCGGTACAGAGTGAATGTGGAGGCTATATACAGGGGGTACCGGTACAGAGTCAATGTGGAGGCTATATACAGGGGGTACCAACTGCACAGAGTCACTGTGGAGGCTATATACAGGGGGCACCGGTACAGAGTCAATGTGGAGGCTATATACAGGGGGTACCGGTACAGAGTCACTGTGGAGGCTATATACAGGGGGCACCGGTACAGTCAATGTGAAGGCTATATACAGGGGTACCGGTACAGAGTCAATGTGGAGGCTATATACAGGGGGTACTGGTACATGTAAGCTTATTTCGTAACATTTAAAAAAAATCTGACACAGCGGTTGCATTAAGAACCAGTGTATCTTTATTTATATGTAAAACATGTATCTTTAATTATATGTAGAACATGTATCTTTCATCAAAGTTTATGATGAGTATTTCTGTTATCTGGCGTAGCTCTCTGTAATTACTCCGTATATTTTGGAGGCATTTCTGAACATGGCGCCAATGTAAACCGAGATTTGTGGATATGGATATGCAAATTATCGAACAAAACATAAATGTAACATGATGTCATATGAGTGTCATCTGATGAAGATTATCAAAGGTCAGTAGTTTACATTTTACATTTACATTTAAGTCATTTAGCAGACGCTCTTATCCAGAGCGACTTACAAATTGGTGCTTTCACCTTATGACATCCAGTGGAACAGCCACTTTACAATAGTGCATCTAGATCTTTTAAGGGGGTGGGGGAGGGGGTGAAGGATTACTTTATCCTATCCTAGGTATTCCTTAAAGAGGTGGGGTTTCAGGTGTCTCCGGAAGGTGGTGATTGACTCCGCTGTCCTGGCGTCGTGAGGGAGTTTGTTCCACCATTGGGGGGCCAGAGCAGCGAACAGTTTTGACTGGGCTGAGCGGGAACTGTACTTCCTCAGTGGTAGTAGTTAATTTTATTTCTAATTCTGCTTTTGTGACTGTAACTTTGGCTTTTTTGGATTTGGTGGTGATCTAACATAAATATATGTTGTGTTTCCACAAGATGTTTATCTTTCATTTGCTGTATTGTTGTGTGAAAGTTAAATATGAAAAAAAAAAAAAATGTAATATCCCGCGCTGCCTTTTAAGCGGAATGTTGGGGGCAGTTACGCTAGCGTCCTAGACAGGTTAAACAGCTTGGAAAATTCCCCAAAATTATGTTATGGCTTTGAAGCTTCTAATAGGCTAATTGACATCATTTGAGTCAATTGGAGGTGTTCCTGTTGTTGTATTTCAAGGCCTACCCTCAAACTCAGTTCCTCTTTTCTTGACATCATGAGAAAATCAAAAGAAATCAGCAAAGACCTCAGAAAAACAGAAAGAAAATTGGTAAACCAAAAGACAATCCTGGTTCATCCTTGGGAGAAATTTCCTTAAGGTTCATCTGTACAAACAATAGTATGCAAATATAAACACCATGGGACCACGCAGCCGACATACCGCTCAGTTCTGTCCCCTAGTGATGAACGTACTTTGGTGCAAAAAGTGCAAACAATCCCAGAACAACAGCAAAGGACCTTGTGAAGATGCTGGGGGAAAAAGGTACAAAGGTATTTATATCCACAGTGAAACGAGTCCTATATTGAGATAACCTGAAAGGCCACTCAGCAAGGAAGAAGCCACTGCTCCAAAACCGTCATAAAAAAGCCAGACTATGGTTTGCAAGTACACTTGCAGGACAAAGACTGTACTTTTTGGAGAAATGTCCTCTGGTCTGATGAAACAAAAATAAAACTGTTTGGCCATAATGACCGTCGTTATGTTTGGAGGAAAAAGGGGATGCTTGCAAGCCGAAGAACACCATCCCAACCATGAAGCACGGGGGTGGCAGCATCATGTTGTGGGGGTGCATTGCGCAGGATAGATGGCATCATGAGGTATGAAAAGTATGTGTAAATATTGAAGCAACATCTCAAGACATCAGTCAAGAAGTTAAAGCGAGATCGCAAATGGGTCTTCCAAATGGACAATGACCCCAAGCAAACTTCCAAAGTTGTGGCATAATGGTTTAAGGACAACAAAGTCAAAATATTGGAGTGACCATCACAAAGCCCTGACCTCAATCCTGTAGAAAATTTGTGGGCAGAACTGAAAAAGCGTGTGCGAGCAAGGTGGCCTACAAACCTGGATCAGTTACACCAGCTCTGTCAGGAGGAATGGGCCAAAATTCACCCAACTTTTGACCCAAAAGTTTAACAATTTCAAGGCAATGCAACCAAATACTAATTGAGTGTATGTAAACTTCTGACCCACTGGGAATGTGATGAAAGGAATACAAGTTGAAATAAATCATTCTCTCTACTATTATTCTGACATTTTCACATTCTTAAAATAAAGTGGTGATCCTAACTGACCTAAAACAGGGAATTTTTACTAGGATTAAATATCAGGAATTGTGAAAAACTAAGTTTTTAAATGTGTTTGGCTAAGGTGTATGTAAACTTCCGACTTCAACTGTATATTAAACCAGACAGATATTAAACCATACAGATATTAAACTACTGTAAATAGCTATTCAACTATTCAGATCTTAAACTATACCGATACTAAACTACTGTTTGTAGCAAATAAACTTTCAGATCTTAAACTATACAGATATTAAACAATATAGATATTAAACCATATAGGTATTAAAATATATAGATATTAAACAATATAGATATTAAACCATATAGATATTAAACAATATAGATATTAAACCATATAGGTATTAAAATATATAGATATTAAACCATATAGATATTAAACCATATAGATATTAAACAATATAGATATTAAACCATATAGGTATTAAAATATATAGATATTAAACCATATAGGTATTAAAATATATAGCTATTAAACTATTCAGTTCTTAAACTTGACAGATTTTAAACTATGTAGATATTAAACTATATAGATTTTAAATCATGTAGATATTAAACCATTTAGATTGTCACGACTCCTACCGAAGGTGGCTCCCCTACCTGTTGGGGTGGTGCTCGGCGCTCGTCATGTTTAGTTTAGTCTGATTGTTTGAGCTTTATTTACCAGCCGGCCCTGGTTGTGCGGGATTATTGCGATATACACAGCTGTATGTCACGGTTGTCCGTGTGTTTGGGTTTTTGCAGGACTGTTTAAGTCCCCCGTGTTTGGGGCATTTGTTTGGGTTGGCGTCTGTTCACAGTTGTGGTGCATTAAAAAGTAGCGATACCCTGAACTCTCTGCTTCCTACGCCTGACTTCTCACCCACTACACCCCGGGCATTACATAGATAATAAACTATATAGATATTAAACTATATAGATACACATAGATATTAAACCATTTAGATATTAAATTATATAGATATTAAACTATATAGATATCAAACCATATAGATATTAAACTATATAGATATTAAACCATTTAGATATTAAATTATATAGATATTAAACTATATAGATATTAAACCATATAGATATTAAACTATATAGATATTAAACTATATTAAACTATATAGATATTAAACTATATAGATATTAAACTATATTAAACTATATAGATATTAAACTATATAGATATTAAACTATATTAAACTATATAGATATTAAACTATATAGATATTAAACTATATAGACATTAAACTATATAGATATTAAACTATACAGATATTAAACTATATAGATATTAAACCATATAGATATTAAACTATATAGATATTAAACTATATAGATATTAAACTATATAGATATTAAACTATATAGATATTAAACCAAATATATATACTAAAATATGTAGATATGAAATAATATAGATATTCAACTATATAGATATGAAATTATACCAAAAATAAACCAGACAGCTATTAAATTATATAGATATTTAACTGTATAGATATTAACTATATAGATATTAAACCATACAGATACCAAATAGATATTAAACTATATAGATATTAAACCATATAGATATTAAACTATATAGATATTAAACTATATAGATATTAAACTATATAGATATTAAACTATATAGATATTAAACTATATAGATATTAAACCATATAGATATTAAACTATATAGATATTAAACTATATAGATATTAAACCATACAGATATTAACACACACACACAGAGAGAGAGAGTACTTACAGAGCTGCCAGCAGAGCAGTGTGAGTTCCATCCTGTCTTGATGCTGAGTGAGACTGTGATCTCCAGTTATAGACTTATAGACCCTCCTCCTCCTCCTTCATGTTCTTGCCACACACAAGACCCTGCTGACGACGTGACAGAAACAGAGGAAGAGAAAGTAGATTATTTTGTTTTACTTCCTCTAGCAATGTACACTGCTCAAAAAAATAAAGGGAACACTAAAATAACACATCCTAGATCTGAATGAATGAAATATTCTTATTAAATACTTTTTTCTTTACATAGTTGAATGTGCTGACAACAAAATCGCACACAAATTATCAATGGAAATCAAATTTATCAACCCATGGAGGTCTGGATTTGGAGTCACACTCAAAATTAAAGTGGAAAACCACACTACAGGCTGATCCAACTTTGATGTAATGTCCTTAAAACAAGTCAAAATGAGGCTCAGTAGTGTGTGTGGCCTCCACGTGCCTGTATGACCTCCCTACAACGCCTGGGCATGCTCCTGATGAGGTGGCGGATGGTCTCCTGAGGGATCTCCTCCCAGACCTGGACTAAAGCATCCGCCAACTCCTGGACAGTCTGTGATGCAACGTGGTGGATGGAGCGAGACATGATGTCCCAGATGTGCTCAATTGGATTCAGGTCTGGGGAACGGGCGGGCCAGTCCATAGCAACAATGCCTTCCTTTTGCAGGAACTGCTGACACACTCCAGCCACATGAGGTTTAGCATTGTGTTGCATTAGGAGGAACCCAGGGCCAACCGCACCAGCATATGGTCTCACAAGGGGTCTGAGGATCTTACCTCGGTACCTAATGGCAGTCAGGCTACCTCTGGCGAGCACATGGAGGGCTGTGCGGCCCCCCAAAGAAATGCCACCCCACACCATGACTGACCCACCGCCAAACCGGTCATGCTGGAGGATGTTGCAGGCAACAGAACGTTCGCCACGGCGTCTCCAGACTCTGTCCCGTCTGTCACATGTGCTCAGTGTGAACCTGCTTTCATCTGTGAAGAGCACAGGGCGCCAGTGGCGAATTTGCAAATCTTGGTGTTCTCTGGCAAATGCCAATCGTCCTGCACAGTGTTGGACTGTAAGCACAACCCCCACCTGTGGACGTCGGGCCCTCATACCACCCTCATGGTGTCTGTTTCTGACCGTTTGAGCAGACACATGCACATTTGTGGCCTGCTGGAGGTCATTTTGCAGGGCTCTGGCAGTGCTCCTCCTGCTCCTCCTGCTCTTCCTTGCACAAAGGTGGAGGTAGCGGTCCTGCTGCTTGGTTGTTGCCCTCCTACGGTCTTCTCCACGTCTCCTGAGATACTGGCCTGTCTCCTGGTAGCGCCTCCATGCTCTGGACACTACGCTGACAGACACAGCAAACCTTCTTGCCACAGCTCGCATTGATGTGCCATCCTGGATGAGCTGCACTACCTGAGCCACTTGTGTGGGTTGTAGACTCCGTCACATGCTACCACTAGAGTGAAAGCACCGCCAGCATTCAAAAGTGACCAAAACATCAGCCAGGAAGCATAGGAACTGAGAAGTGGTCTTTGGTCACCACCTGCAGAACCACTCCTTTATTGGGGGTGTCTTGCTAATTGCCTATAATTCCCACCTGTTGTCTATTCCATTTGCACAACAGCATGTGAAATTGATTGTCAATCAGTGTTGCTTCCTAAGTGGACAGTTTGATTTCACAGAAGTGTGATTGACTTGGAGCTACATTGTGTTGTTTAAGTGTTCCCTTTATTTTTTTGAGCAGTGTATATTTCTTCACTCCTCCCACCTCTGGATTAAACGGTATTATTATTCTGAGAGGTTTGACCTCTAACCCCTACTAATGTAGATCTGAAAGGGTTGACCTCTAACCCCTACTATCAGTCACTACTGTAGATCTGAGAGGATTGACCTCTAACCCCTACTATCAGTCACTATGGTAGATCTGAGAGGATTTACCTCTAACCCCTACTATCAGTCACTATGGTAGATCTGAGAGGATTGACCTCTAACCTCTACTATCAGTCACTACTGTAGATCTGAGAGGATTGACCTCTAACCCCTACTATCAGTCACTACGGTAGATCTGAGAGGATTGGGTAGAATTGTAAGAATTGCAGTAATAGCTTCACCGCCTACCCCGGCCAAACTCGGACGACGCTGGGCCTATTGTGCGCCGCCCTATGGGACTCCCAATCACGGCCAGATGTGATGCAGCCTGGATTCGAACTTGATGCGGTGTCCCACTCGGGAGCCATATACTTCTGATTGGCTTGGTGGAAACGCGGCCATATTCAAATCTAGTCCCTACTCTCTACTCTCGATGCCCTACTCTCTATCCCCTACTCTCTACTCTCTATCCCCTACTCTCTATCCCCTACACTCTAGCCCCTACTCCCTAGTCTCTATCCCCTACTCTCTAACCCATACGCTCTAGCCACTACTCTCTAACCCCTACTCTCTAACCCCTACTCTCTATCCCCTACTCTCTAGACCCTACTCTCTAGCCACTACTCTCTAGCCCATACTCTCTAGCCACTACTCTCTATCCCCTACTCTCTGGCCCCTACTCTCTAGCCCTACTCTCTAGCCCCTACTCTCTAGCCCTACTCTCTAGCCCCACCTCTCTAGCCCCTCCTCTCTAACCCCTATTCTCTTGACTATCCTCTCTACCCCCTACTATCAAGTCCCTACTCTATTGCCCCTACTCTCTTGCCCCTACTCTCTATCCCCTACTCTCTAGCCCCTACTCTCTAGCCACTACTCTCTATCCCCTACTCTCGAGAACCTACTCTCTACCCCCTACTCTCTATCCCCTACTATCTAACCCCTACTCTCTAGACCATCCTCTCTATCCCCTACTCTCTAACCCCTACTCTCTAGACCATCCTCTCTACCCCCTACTCTCTATCCCCCTACTCTCCAGCCCATGCTCTCTATCCCCTACTCTCTAGCCCCTACTCTCCAGCCCCTACTCTCTAGCCACTACTCTCTATCCCCTACTCTCTAGCCCCTACTCTCTAGCCCCTACTCTTTAACGCCTCTCTCTATCCCCTACTCTCTAGGCCATCCTCTCTACCCCCTACTCTCTATCCCCTACTCTCTAGCCCCTACTATCTAACCCCTACTCTCTAGACCATCCTCTCTATCCCTACTCTCTATCCCCCTACTCTCTAACCCCTACTCTCTAGACCATCCTCTCTAACCCCTACTCTCTAGCCCCTGATCTCTAGACCCTTCTCTCTAGCCACTACTCTGTATCCCCTACTCTCTATCCCCTACTCTCTAGACCCTACTCTCTAGCCACTACTCTCTATCCCCTACTATCTAGACCATCCCTCTAGCCCCTACTCAATAGCCCCTTCTCTCTAGCCCCTACTCTCTAGCCACTACTCTCTATCCCCTACTCTCTAGCCCCTACTCTCATCCCCTACTCTCTAGCCCCTACTCTCTAGCCCCACCTCTCCAGCCCCTACTCTCTAACCCCTACTCGCTTGACTATCCTCTCTACCCCCTACTATCAAGCCCCTACTCTCTAGCCCCTACTCTCTAGACCATCCTCTCTATCCCCTACTCTCTATCCCCTACTCTCTAACCCCTACTCTATATCCCATACTCTCTGGTTCCTACTCTCTCTCTTCTCTCTCTTATCTCTCTCTCTCTCTCTTCCAGCCTCTCTGAGTGTCAGATCTCAGTTTTTTAAATTAGAGTCTGTCTCTCTGAGCTGTGAGGTTCAGGGGACCTCTACTGGATGAAGATTGATGAGATACACATTCTCTGGGGAGTGTTCAGATTGTGGAAGAAAATGGGGAAACCACAAGGGTCTTCATGCAACGTGTCACTTATACTATCAGACAGTGGAGTGTACTGGTGTGAGTCTGGGTCTGGAGAACACAGCAATGCTGTCAACATCACAGTACATGGTATGTCCACAAACACCATCTACTAACATTATAGTGTTTAGTGGTTCATCTGGTTTCAGATAGCTGATGTTATGTTTATATATGACAGACATATCATATTTATATCTAACAGACACCACTACCCTTAACACAGCCCTCTCTCATAGACACCACTACCCTTTACCATTAACACAGCCCTCTCTCACAGACACCACTACCCTTTACCCTTAACACAGCCCTCTCACAGACACCACTACCCTTTACCCTTAACACAGCCCTCTCTCACAGACACCACTACCCTTTACCCTTTACACAGCCCTCTCTCATAGACACCACTATATTAAATACAGCTGGAGCTGTGATCCTGGAGAGACCTGTTTATATATGATGTTTATATATTAAATACAGCTGGAGCTGTGATCCTGGAGAGACCTGTTTATATATTATATACAGCTGGAGCTGTGATCCTGGAGAGACCTGTTTATATATTAAATACAGCTGGAGCTGTGATCCTGGAGAGACCTGTTTATATATGATGTTTATATATTAAATACAGCTGGAGCTGTGATCCTGGAGAGACCTGTTTATATATTTTATACAGCAGAGGCTCTAATGACATTGTTAGCCGGTTTATAATTGCAATAAAGCACCTCTGAGGTAAATGACCAATAGGGTCCAGGCTGCGTAAGCCTATATTTATATGTATTGGCCCTTGGAGTGTATTTGTTGTGACATTTTTGAACATAATTCCAAGTGTGTATTTCCTTGTCATGTCTCTCTCCAGGTGTCATTCTTCCCCCAACTGCAGTTCCAACTCCCATTCCATCTCCAGCAGTCTGTAACGGTTCTCTTGTGGTGAAGGAGAGTCGGACCAAAATGCAGCGTGTAGATTGAGAATGTTTAATGAACAAACGTAACACGAATCTAAATACAAAACTACAAAACAATAAACGTAACGAAAACCGAAACAGCCTATACTTGAGTAAACTAACAGGAACAAGGACACTAAGGACAATCACCCACGAAACACACAAAGAATATGGCTGCCTAAATATGGTTCCCAATCAGAGACAACGATAAACACCTGCCTCTGATTGAGAACCACTTCAGACACCCATAGACTTCACTAGAACACCCCACTAAGCTACAATCCCACTATACACACCACATACAAAAACCCATGTCACACCCTGGCCTGACCAAATAAATGAAGATAAACACAAAATACTTCGACCAGGGCGTGACACAGTCCCAGTGTTGTCCATGTCTCTACCCAGGCTGTTGTGTAGTCTACTGGTGGGGTCTCCTTACCTACTGGTGGGGTCTCCCTACCTACTGGTGGGCTCTCCCTACCTACTGGTGACCATCATACTGCTGGTTAAATACTGCAGGCGCAGGACTCAAGGTGAGAACGTTTATACAGGATTGCCTCATTCCAACAGAATACCTGTTGTAAATCAGAATAATATCACAAGGACTGACAATACTGCAGTAGCTCTGACTGAGTCATGTTTAAAGTGTTGATAACTGTATCTCTGATTGAACCATGTTGTAAAGTGTTGATAACTGTATCTCTGATTGAACCATGTTGTAAAGTGTTGATAATTGTCTGTTTAGGGTAAACCAGGATACCCAGGAAGACCCACCAAGACCAATTAGGTGAGTTTCTACCTTACAACACAACAGCTGCAGGGGCACAATATGGTTTTCTGAACACAGTGTGTACTATATTATGTTACCTCTCAGTAGAAGTAGAAAGTAGGATGGATTAGAGTCAACTACCACAATATGGTTTTCTGAACACAGTGTGTACTATATTATATTACCTCTTAGTAGAAGTAGAAAGTAGGATGGATTAACTACCACAACAGGTAATGGAACTGATATGAATTCATGAATTTAGGAGCAAATAGCCCTGATATTGATAAAGAGTAAATAACCCTGGTATTGATAAGGGAGAACTGGACATAAGCAGGAGCCTCATTGGAAGTAATTTGATAGGATTCTAAGTAGCACAGTATTGACTAGTAAATCATCTGATATGATTTACATTTCTTAGTGGTTCTGTATTGGATAAGTAAATACATGGCCACACTGATGAACTACTTCTGTGTTGAACAGGTGATCGTGTTGAAGAAGAGTGAAGCTGTCATGACTTCTGCCCGAAGTCGAAGCTTCTCCTTGTTTGGGCGGTGCTCGGCGGTCGACGTCACCGGTCTTCTAGCCATCATTGATACATTTTTCATTTTCCATTGGTTTTGTCTTGTCTTCCCACACACCTGTTTTCAATCCCATTCATTACCTGTTGTGTATTTAACCCTCTGTTTCCCCTCATGTCTTTGTCAGAGATATTATTTATTGTCAGTGTTGTGTTTGTTGCGCGATGGGTCCTCGTACCCATGTTTGTTTATGTCTGTTCTTGTTGTCTGAAGAGGTTGTTTATTTAAAAACATAAACACTCAATGAATACAAAACAATAAACATGAACAAAACCGAAACAGTACCGTGTGGCGAACAGACACAGACACGGAAACAAACACCCACAAACCAACAGTGAAACCCAGGCTACCTAAGTATGATTCTCAATGAGAGACAACTAACGACACCTGCCTCTGATTGAGAACCATACTAGGGCCGAACACAGAAAACCAACCTAGAAACACAGAACATATAATGCCACCCAACTCACGTCCTGACCAACTAAAACAAACAAATAACACAAGAACTAGGGACATTTATTAATTCACCTTTATTTAACTGGGCAAGTCAGTTAAGAACAAATTCTTAATTTCAATGACGGCCTAGGAACAGTGGGTTAACTGTCTGTTCAGGGGCAGAACGACAGATTTGTACCTTGTCAGCTCAGGGATTTGATCTTGCAACCTTTCAGTTACTAGTCCAACACTCTAACCACTAGGCTACCCTGCCGCCCCGAAAAGACTCCATTTTACACTCCGTTTGACTCTCCTGCGCCTGACTTCCACCTATACACACGACTCTGACAGAGCCTGAGATCACCTGATCACCATAACAACCATCAGAATGGAACTCATGGAATTCTAATATAGAACTGTGAGTCACAATGCTGTATGTTGTTACATTGTAGCTCCACCGGCTGGAACAATAGTGGCATTTGATCAAATGTGATCTATTAACTGATACATGTATTATTCTGATTGGAATGTGTTGTAATATAATGTGTGTTGTATTAATCATTCAGCAGCTGTCCTTTAACATCAGTCATATACTGGTCATATACTGTATAGCATTATGGTTGATACATTGTAAATGCCTTCACTTCTCATGTCTATACAGATCAACTGATAGGTGTTGTGGTTCAGGCATTATTGTTACAGTATAATTACTTAATAATTACTGTTACACATAAAATACAATTGTATTTGTCACATGTGCCGAATACAACAGGTGTAGGTAGACTGTGAAATGCATATATAAAACCATATATTGAAAAAATACATAAAAAACAAATAAGTAATAAAAGTAACAAATAATTAAAGAGTAAAATAACAGTAGTGGCTATTAACAGAGGGGTACTGGTACAGAGTCAATGTGCGGGGGCACCGGTTAGTCGAGGTAATTGAAGTAATATGTACATGTAGGTAGAGTTATTGACGTGATAATAACAGAGAGTAGCAGTGGCGTAAAAGAGGGCAAGGGGGCAAATTTGAAATCTGATGTTTCTTATGAGGGTAGAAGCTGTTTAGAAGCCTCTTGGACCTGGTCTTGGCGCTCTGTAACTACTTGCCATGCGATAGCAGAGAGAACAGTTTATTGTCTAGGGTGGCTGACGTCTTTGACAATTCTTAGGGCCTTTCTTTGACACCACCTGGTATAGAGGTCCTGGATGGCAGGAAGCTTGGCCCCAGTGATGTACTGGGCTGTACGCACTACCCTCTGTAGTGCCTTGGGGTCAGAGGCAGAGCAGTTGCCATACCAGGCAGTGACACAACCAGTCGATGGTGCAGCTGTAGAACCTTTTGAGGATCTGAGGACCCATGTCAAATCTTTTCAGTCTCCTGAGGGAGAATAGGTTTTGTCGTGACCTCTTCACGGCTGTCTTGGTGTGCTTGGACCATGTTAGTTTGTTGGTGGTGTGGACACCAAGGAACTTGAAGCTCCCAATCTGCTCCACTACAGCCCCTTCGATGATTATTATTCGGTCCTCCTTTTCTTGTTGCCCACTATCATCTCCTTTGTCTTGCCCACCTTGAAGGAGAGGTTGTTGTCCTGGCACCACACCGCCAGGTCTCTGACCTCCTCCCTATAGGCTGTCTCGTCGTTGTCGGTGATCAGGCCTACCACTGGCAAACTTAATGTTGGTGTTGAAGTCGTGCCTGGCCGTGCGGTCATGAGTGAACAGGGAGTACAGGAGGGGACTGAGCACACACCCCTGAGGGGCCCCTGTGTTGAGGATCAGAGTGGCAGATGTGTTGTTACCTACCCTTACCACCTGGGGGCGGCCATTCAAGAAGTCCAGGATCCATTTGCAGAGGGAGGTTTTAGTGTTTAGTCCCTGTCTTAGCTTATTGCTGAGCTTTGAGGGCACTATGGTGTTGAACGCTGAGTTGTTGTTAATAAATAGCATTCTCACATAGGTGTTCCTTTTGTCCAGGTGGGAAAGGGCAGTGTGGAGTGCAATAGAGATTGCATCATCTGTGGAGAAGTTGAAAAGAAAATGTCAGTGAAGACCAGTTGGTCAGCATGCTCACTTGCCAGTTGGTCAGCATGCTCGGAGTACACGTCCTGGTAATCCGTGGTCCCTGCGGCCTTGTGAATGTACTAACATCGGCTGCGGAGAGCGTGATCAAACAGTCATGGCATGATGCTCTCATGCATGTTTCAGTGTTACTTGCCTTGAAGCGATCATAGAAGTAATTTAGCTCGTCTGGTTGGCTCGTGTCACTGGGCAGCTTGCGGATGTACTTTCCTTCGTAGTCTGTAATAGTTTGCAAGCCCTGCCACATCCGACGAGTGTCGGAGCCGATTTGATCTAAGTCCAAGTTAGAGTCCTGCTCCTTGAAAGCGTCAGCTCTACCCTTTAGCTGAGTGCGGATGTTACATGTAATCCATGGCATCTGGTTGGGTACAGCCACTGTCGGGATGATGTCATCGATGCACCTATTGATAAAGCTGGTGGAAAACAGTTCTGTAGCTTAGCATCTGCTTCATAACTTTTTTTATTTACCGATTCGCTAGTGCTTCCTGCTTTAGTTTTTGATTATAAGCAGGAATCAGGAGGATAGAATTACGGTCAGATTTGCCAAATGGAGGGCGAGGGAGAGCTTTGCATGCATCTCTGTGTGTGGAGTAAAGGTGGTCCAGAGTTTTTTCCTCTCTGGTTGTACATTTAACCTTTTTGGGATAGGGGGCAGCGTTTTCACTTTTGGATGAATAGCGTGCCCAGAGTGAACTGCCTCCTACTCTGTCCCAGATGCTAATACATGCATATTATTATTACTATTGGATAGAAACACTCTGAAGTTTCTAAAACTATTATTAGTATTGGATAGAAAAAGTTTCTAAAACTGTTTGAATAATGTCTGTGAGTATAACAGAACACATATGGCTTGCGAAAACCTGAGAAAAATCCAACCCGGAAGTGGGACATCTGAGGTTTGTAATTTTCGGTAGAGCATAATACACATTGAGATATAGATGAGGTTGCACTTCCTAGGGCTTCCACTAGATGTCAACCGTCTTTAGAAACTGGTTTGAGGATTCTACTATAAAGCAGGGGCTTATGAGACCTCTTTGAGTCAGTGGTCTGGCAGAGAGCCTCGGTCTCATGACGCGTGCTCCCAACAGAGTTACCTCTCGTTCCAGTTTCTGAAGGAACTCTCCGGGTTGGAACATTATTGATGTTTTATGTTAAAGCAAGCCGCTTATTACAGGCTGAGCAGCTACCTCACATCTCCTTCTTAAAGCAAGCCATTTCCCATGAGTATTACAGGCTGAGCATAAGTCAGTTAAGTCCAGGGTTTTAACTCTCCACATGTCAGTTAAGTCCAGGGTTTTAACTCTCCACATGTCAGTTAAGTCCAGGGTTTTAACTCTCCAGTCTCCCACGACATACCCTGCATTTCTGCCGCCGTAGCTAACAGTAGCTGTCTGTGGTCCTGAAATAAAACGCACTATTAGAAAAGGCTCACAGGTTAACATACACGGTTCTTCATTTTACGCCTTTACCAATGTAGTGAAGCTACAAATTGGAACAAATTAATGCAAATCTGAGACTCAAAGGTCCCTTGTTTCCTTCTGTCTTTAAACTGGAATGATGTTAGTTGAATGGATAAAGGTACTGGATAATTTCTCGCCAGCCTGTTCCTGTGCTGGTGATTCTCAACAGCCTTGGCTTCTCAAATGACTGCCTCTCCTGGTTCACTAACTACTTCTCAGACAGAGTTCAGTGTGTCAAATCGGAGGGCCTGTTCTCTGGACATCTGGCAGTCTCTATGGGGGTGCCACAGAGTTCAATAATCGGGCCAACTCTCTTCTCTGTGTACATCAATGATGTCGCTCTTGCTGCTGGTGATTCTCTGATCCATCTCTACACAGACGACACCATTCTGTATACCTCTGGCCCTTCTTTGGACACTAACATGCAGACGAGCTTCAATGCCATACAACTCTCCTTCCGTGGCCTCCAACTGCTCTTAAATGCAAGTAAACCTAAATGCATGCTATTTAACCGATCGCTTCCTGCACCTGCTCGCCCATCCAGCATCACTACTCTGAACGGCTCTGAATCAGATTACGTGGACAACTACAAATACCTAGGTGTCTGGTGAGACTGTAAACTCTCCTTCCAGACTCACATTAAGCATCTCCAATCCAAAATTAAATCTAGAATCGGCTTCCTATATCGGAACAAAGCATCCTTCACTCACGCTGCCAAACATACCCTTGTAAACTGACCATCCTGCCGATCCTCGACTTTGGTGATGTCATTTGTAAAATAGCCTCCGACACTCTACTCAACAAATTGGATGCAGTCTATCACAGTGCCATCCGTTTTGTCACCAAAGCCCCATACACTACCCACCACTGCGATCTGTACGCTCTCGTTGGCTGGTCCTCGCGACATATTCGTCGCCAAACTCACTGGCTCCAGGTCATCTTTAAGTCTCTGCTAGGTAAAGTCCCGCCTTATCTTCGCTCACTGGTCACCGTAGCAGCACCAACACGAGACAAGCGCTCAAGCAGGTATATCTCACTGGTCACCCCCAAAGCCAATTCCTGATTTGGCCGCCTCTCCTTCCAGTTCTCTGCTGCCAATGACTGGAACAAACTGTAAAAATCACTAGAGCTCGAGACTCATCTCCCTCACTAGCTTTAAGCACCAGCTGTCAGAGCAGCTCACAGATCACTGCACCTGTACATAGCCCATCTGTAAATAGCCCATCCAACTACCTCATCCCCATTCTGTATTTATTTATTTATCTTGCTCCTTTGCACCTCAGTATCTCTACTTGCACATTCATCTTCTGCACATTCTTCCATTCCAGTGTTTAACCTCTTAAGTCGACCCTCTACTTTTTTGAACATTCTGTTAAAAATCGCGCAACATTTCAGCGCCCTGCTACTCATGCCAGGAATATAGTATATGCATTTGCTTAGTCTGTGTGGATAGAAAACACTCAGACGTTTATAAAACTGGTTAAATCACTGCTGTGGCTTTACCAGAACGGCATTTACATCGAAAAGCACAGGAAAAACTGATCACTGAAAATGGGAAAATATATCCATGCGCTACTTGAACCCTTTGATAAAGGTGAACCACAATTAATTGACTGAGGTTGCAGTACCTACAGCTTCCACACGGTGTCTAGAGTCTTGTCATTTCCCTTCGAGTTTTTTCTTGGTCAAACACATGCAGGGCACCGTATCTCCTCAGGTCTAGGACCGGATATTTTCGTTGAGTTTCTAGCCGGACATTTTTCCAGACGGACAGCTAATGATCTTTACATCGCCTCCTGATGAATTTTATCGCTTATTAACGTTTACTAATACCTAAAGTTGCATTACAAACGTATTTCGAAGTGTTTTGTGAAAGTTTATCGTCGACTTTTTTAATGAACTTTTGAGTTTTAACTAATACTATTAGCATTTAGCGTAGCGCATTTGCATTTCCAGAGCTCTAGTTGGGACGCAAGCGTCCCGAGTAGAAGCAAGAGGTTTTAATTGCTATATTGTAATTACTTCGCCACCATGGCCTATTTATTGCCTTACCTTCCTTATCCTATCTCAATTGCATGTGCTATTGTCATGACGTTGACCTGTTGGGGGAGGTTTATGACGCCCATAAATACATTTCCTCTTTTCTCTCTCTCTACTTTATAGAGTTGACTCTTGTAAAGCCTTTGTAACATAGAGTCTGGTAACATCAAAAGGTGGGAAACGGAACCATATTTCGGTAATCCAACCAGTTAAAAATATGAGTACTTAATGAATATGATGTCAGATCAGTTGTTGTCTAAGACATTACTACTAATAATAGTATGACATAAACTGTATCTTGGAAAATCTACACATTCTAGTTATCAAATTCACATGGAATTGTTGTGCATTTTAAATGTTTAAATATGAAACTATTTGTGAAAAGATTAAATGTTATTTTAGCTTCTTAATGAGAGAACGGTTTGTCATAGAGTAAACTCTGCTCACTCAGAGGCCCAAGTAAACTATGAAACACGGCCTTCTTCCACCACTATATGAACCCGTTGACAAAAATTTAACTTCCAAGGACGTGAGGACTTGCGTTAGAAGGACAAGGTCACCAACAGAACTAAGCCGACCTCAGCGTGAACTCTGGTTGAATGACAGGAATCTAACGAAATTAGCATCGAATCTCAACGTGAAGGTGAAAGACCTACACGCTGGAAGGATGATTTTCGACCAGCCAGCATGAGCTTTTCCTTTATGACATAATTTGTAATCAGTGTATGATACATTCTGTGTAGATATAATTCTGTGTGATTATTTAGTTAAAAAATAATTAAACCAAATTTTGTATTGCTGATTCAACTTGTTAGCTAGGGTTCGTGAAAATAACCAAGGATTTACAACTTTCAGATGAGACTGAATAAGGTGATAATTAAGTATTGACTGCTATTGAGGTAAAAGATTACCGGGTCTTTAAGAGTTTATTCGAAAGATAACAGCTCTATAAACATTATTTCGTGGTGCCCCGACTTTCTAGTTAATTACATTTACATGATTTGTTCAATCAGGTAATATTAATTAGAGTAATTCTTTTATAGATTAGCAGGTCATATCCGGCATAGCAAAAGACACGACACTGTATATAGACTTTTTCTACTGTATTATTGATTGTATGTTTGTTTATTCCATGTGTAACTCTGTGTTGTTGTATGTGTCGAACTGCTTTGCTTTATCTTGGCCAGGTCACAGTTGCAAATGAGAACTTGTTAAAGTAACTAACTTTGGCCTTCCGGATAGCCTGAGTGCACTTATTTCTCATTTGCTTGAACGAGAGCCAGTCGGCCTGAGTATGAGGGAGGTGGAGTAACTATGCTAGATCACGGTCGAACCAGGGGCTGAACCTGTTTTTAATTATAATTTTCTTTATGGGGACGTGTTTGTTGACCACTGAAAATATAAAATAAAAAAAAGTTCCAAGCGTCTTCGACAGAGGGGGTCAATCTGATCCATTTTACAGAAAAAATAAAATAATTGGCAACACAAGCATAAAACAGAACAGAGAGAGACCCCACAAAGAGGAGGAAAAGTCCCGCAAGCTGAAGAAAATGGGGATTTCCCCACAATTTACTTTTCAGCTCTTGAATGGTCTCCTTAAACACTGAGACCTGTTGGTCTATAAATGTATCTAACTACACATTAAACACTGAGACCTGTTGGGGTCTATAACTGTTCCAGTGGTGTTGGAGGTCTTCACTGTAGTAGACTGGATCAGCTCCTCTGTCCCCCACTCATCTCTCTCTCCTCTCTCTTTACCTAGTGACCCTGTTCATCAGAACGTCATGGTGGATGGAAAAAGATGCTCTCTTCAGCTGCGGTGAATAACCACAACCCTGTCAGTCCATCTCTTTACGTCTCCTTTCTCTTATCTTCTCTCTCTCCCTCCTCCCCTTTTCACACCAACGGACTTATCTTTAGACGCTGCAGCCTTGACCACCATCAACAACATCCGCAACAGAGAGGTGTGAAGTTTCCACAACCGAGTTAATTTATCATGACAACATACAGACACCACTGACTGGAACCAGCTGACAGTATCAGTTGTAAAGGCTTCATTACTACTAACAGAAGGAAAGTTGTAGTGTTATGTCCATGATGAATGATGTAAAGGTTCATTACTACTAACAGAAGGACAGTTGTAGTGTTTTGTCCATGATGAATGATGTAAAGGTTCATTACTACTAACAGAAGGAAAGTTGTAGTGTTTTGTCCATGATGAATGATGTAAAGACTTCATTACTACTAACAGAAGGAAAGTTGTAGTGTTATGTCCATGATGAATGATGTAAAGGTTCATTACTATTAACAGAAGGACAGTTGTAGTGTTGTGTCCATGATGAATGATGTAAAGGTTCATTACTACTAACAGAAGGACAGTTGTTATGTTGTGTCCATGATGAATGATGTAAAGGTTCATTACTACTAACAGAAGGAAAGTTGTAGTGTTTTGTCCATGATGATTGTTGTAAAGGCTTCAATGTGTTTTATATTTAACTGCTCTGTTATATTCTGTTTGTTCATGTGAAATTGTAAATTGTATTTTTCTATAATGTCATTGTGTGTGTTTAGCGCAACACAGTTGTATGGTTGCTAACTTGTCAAATAAAGTTCCCTAAAATGTGTTAGAAAATGTGTCAGTTTGTCACTGTTTTAATTAATTTAGTTCCTTATTGCAAACAGGTTGCACGTTTTGGAATATTTTATTCTGTTCAGGTTTCCTTCTTTTCATTCTGTCATTTAGGTTAGTATTGTGGAGTAACTACAATGTTGTTGATCCATCCTCAGTTTTTTCCTATCACAGCCATTCCATCTGGGTACTCCTCCTCCATCTTGGTACTCCTCCTCCATCTGGGTACTCCTCCTCCATCTTGGAGGATAGTGTTTTCCGGCGCCGACAGAGATGGCCGCTTTGCTTAGCGCTACTAGGAAACTATGCAGTGTTTTTTTTTTCACGTGTTATTTCTTATATTGGTACCGCAGGTCATCTTAGGTTTCAATACATACAGTCGAGAAGAACTACTGAACATAAGAGCAGCGTCAACTCACCATCAGTACGACCAAGAATATGACTTTCGCGAAGCGGATCCTGTGTTTTGCCTTTCACCCAAGGCAACGGAATGGATCCCAGCCGGCGACCCAAAACAACGACGTCGTAAAAGAGGGAAACGTAGCGGTCTTCTGGTCAGGCTCCGGAGACGGGCACATCGCGCACCACTCCCTAGCGTACTACTCGCCAATGTCCAGTCTCTTGACAACAAGGTTGATGAAATCCGAGCAAGGGTAGCATTCCAGAGGGACATCAGAGACTAACGTTCTTTGCTTCATGGAAACATGGCTCACTCGAGAGAAGCTAACGAAATTGGTGCAGCCAGCTGGTTTCTTCACATATCGCGCCAACAGAAACAAACAGACCGCATTATCTACCAAGGGAATTATCTTCGATTATAATCACAGCCGTATATATTCCCCCCCAAGCAGACACATCGATGGCCCTGAACAAACTTTATTTGACTCTATGCAAACTGGAAACCACCTGAGGCTGCATTCATTGTAGCTGGGGATTTTAACAAGGCTAATCTGAAAACAACTCCCTAAATTGTATCAGCATATCAAATCAAATCAAATCAAATGTATTTGTCACATACACATGGTTAGCATGTAAGAGAATAACCCAGTGTTACATGTGTTGTAATGGTGTAAGGGAAGACCCCCCTGTATTGGACAAAAATGAATGGGATGTCATTGGCATCGGACAAACCATATACACATTGTCCAATACCACCCAATTCGGCGTTGATTCATGCAAAGTGTATTGCAAATGCCATATGGCAATTTTATTATCATAATTTTTTTATTTTTTTAGTTGTGCATAAGGAATATGATTTGTCCATTTACAATATGATTTCATAGGAAGTCAAAAGTCAAAGTCAAAAGTCACTTTTTTGGGGGCCAAATGCCATAAGAAATTTGACATGCTCAAAAATTCTGCAGAAATGCAAAATTGACTGGCCTGATGAACTCGGGATGGCCGGGCAGTGATAGTTGTTCCTTTCCATCACTCGTTGTGTTGATTTCATCGTGTCCATTTGGTGATGTTTTTTCACTATAGAAGCATATTGGAAATGCACGTGCATTGTTGTGCAACTGGTAACCCAAAAATAAAAATAAGGTGATTTCATTATGTCCATTTGTTTATGTTTTCTTACTTTTGCAAAGTCACTGTGCATTTGTAATATGATTCAATGGGCAGGTACCATCACGAATTTGTCATGCTATAAAAATCCTGCAGGAATGTGAAATTGACTGGCCCGATGAACTCGGGATGGCTGGGCAGTGATTTTCGTTCATCTCAATGGCTCGTTAGGGTTGATTTCAGAATGTCACTTTGGTGATGGTACCTCACTGTTTAAACATATTGCAAATGGACAAGAGTCACCAGCAAGTCACCGTCCATCAGTCAATTAGATATCATTCTGACACCAAACTGATACAAACTGACACTAAACCCACTTTTTCCAACTCGTTTAGTAGCCAACTATCACATACTTCAGAGCTGGCCCAAAATTCACAAAGCCTTCGGTTCAAACCATAAAAAAAACATAAAACACGTAGTTACGTTCTAGCTGCGGGTCCATTTCTTATGTTATGTGTAGGCCTAGCTGAGGCGACCCCGAATCCCAAGTTTTGGCTCGATCGGTCATTTGGTGTCCGAGCAAAACCCTAATTGGAGCTGAAAATCCACTTTTTTCCATGACTTGCTACGAGGTCCTTGAATGAGCTATCGGACAGAAACGTTGGGGTCTATCTATATGGGGCAAGACGGTCGCAATGCACCTAGTCTTGCGACTCTGGGACATTTCTAAATGTCGTCATTTTCGTGATGCAAAAATGATTTGAAGTCATTGCAAATGTACAAGGCTGTTTCTCGGTCCGAGAAGCTTCTAGAACCACGTAATTCACCACGCACTATCGACCTGAGGTCTAGAACAGGTTTCTAAAGTTTCGGAACTCTAGGTCTGACGGTTCTTTAACCTGTTGCTCCTACCCTCTACTTTTTTTAACATTTTGTTAAAAATCGCGCAACATTTCAGCGCCCTGCTACTCATGCCAGGAATATAGTACGTTCATATGGTTAGAATGTGTGGATAGGAAACCCTCGGACGTTTTTAAAACTGGTTAAATCACGACTGTGGCTATTACATAACGTGCGTTACATCGGAAAGCGCAGGAAAACCTGATCACAGAAAATGGAAATAAATATCCTTGCGCCACTTCCAGCAATTGTTAACAGTGAGCCGAATTAGATAAGACCGAGCATTCAACTCCCACAGCATCCCCATGTTGTCTAGAGTCTTGTGAATTGAATCATCTTTGATTCTTGGTTGATCCGAAAGAGGGGCACGACTTACCTCCGGTCTCCGCCCAGATCATTCCGGAAGAGCTCTCTCCTGAAATTTTTTCCAAGACGACAGCTAATGATATTTACATCGCCTACGGATGATTTTTATCGCTTATTAACGTTTACTAATACCTAAAGTAGCATTACAAACATATTTTGAAGTGTTTTGTGAAAGTTTATCGTCTACTTTTTTAATTTTAAAAAATGACGTTACGTTGTGAAATCGCTGTTTTTTTCGTTTATCACACAGTCTACATATAACGATATCTTGGCTTTATATGGCCCGATTTAATCGAAATAAAGACCCAATAGTGTTTATGGGACATCTAGGAGTGCCAACAAAGAAGATGGTGAAAGGTAATGACTGTTTTCTATTTTATTGTGCGGTTTGTGTAACGCCGAAATGCTAATTATTTTGTTTACGTCCCCTGCTGTGCTTTTCTGTTGTAGTGTATTGGTGCATGCTATCAGATAATAGCTTCTCATGCTGTCGCCGAAAAGCATTTTAAAAATCTGACTTGTTGCCTGGATTCACAACGAGTGTAGCTTTAATTTGATACCCTGCATGTGTATTTTAATGAACTTTTGAGTTTTAACTAATACTATTAGCATTTAGCGTAGCGCATTTGCATTTCCAGAGCTCTAGTTGGGACGCAAGCGTCCCAAGTAGAGGCAAGAGGTTAAAAGTTCCAACAAGGTTAACTAATGCAGGCAGTGGATGTCTCTACGCACCCCAATGGGTCCCTACTTCCAAGCTGTGTGTGTGTGTGATTTAGTTTTCCTTTGGAATTTTATGGGAAAAATGACTGATTTACAGTTCATGGGGTTTGCCTAATCACATATATGAAGTTTTGGAAAGATCTGACTTTTTTAACCCCTCGAAACAGCCCAAGAGACACCAATTATGGCACTTCCGGTTGGCACAGGAAGCTATAAGTCAACACATATCCTCACTGGGGTATGCTTTTACAGAATCCTGAGTTTTAAGTCCTTACGTTAAGAATTGACTGATTTACACAGGGTTGAATGCACTATGTCTATCAAACTGCAGGCAGTGTATGGATCAACACTGATAAGGTGATTTCAACCACTTCCGGTTGCTTCAGGAAGCTTAGAATTGGCACAGGTAGAACTCATAGTGGTCTGATGGACTGTCATAGAATACAGGTTCATAAGTCATTCATAACCCACATAGGCTTCAGGTTGAATTTAGAGGTGCAGGCAATGTATTCCTATGGGGAGAGAAGTCAATGCAAACTGTTTGATGTAAACACCTTCTTTTAACTGGTAAGGGTTAATGCCACACGGTCAACGTTAGGCTTGCACGGATCTGGAGGACCTCAGGTACGTTCCTGAGGTCGAATTGTGCTTCTCACCTTAACGGTTCTCTCACTATCACCCAAAAGCAAATTACATTGAGGGCCAGCCTTCATTTTGGGCCTACTTTTCTAATGGTCGCTGTGCTTAGACCGAGCGAGCTACGGTCAAGCGGGGCATCTTGTTGAACTCGGCACGGCCTAGAGAATATGGAAATGCCATTGTAGGCTTTGTGTGTCTTTAAGCACCGCACTGTGTCACTCCATCCTTGCTGTGTGTGTGTTTCTCAAATCAAATCAAATCAAATCACGTTTTATTTGTCACATACACATGGTTAGCAGATGTTAATGCAAGTGTAGCGAAATGCTTGTGCTTCTAGTTCCGACAATGCAGTAATAACCAACAAGTAATCTAACTAACAATTCCAAAACTACTGTCTTATACACAGTGTAAGGGGATAAAGAATATGTACATAAGGGTATATGAATGAG
Source organism: Oncorhynchus nerka (assembly GCF_034236695.1). Lineage (NCBI taxonomy): Eukaryota > Metazoa > Chordata > Actinopteri > Salmoniformes > Salmonidae > Oncorhynchus > Oncorhynchus nerka. Next base: position 2,196,128 of record NC_088407.1, on the reverse strand, counting down.
TGATGGTACAGGGCAGCATACAGTAGATTGTATCGAGTACAGTATATACATATGAGATGAGTATGTAAACAAAGTGGCATAGTTAAAGTGGCTAGTGATACATGTATTACATAAGGATGCAGTCGGTGATATAGAGTACAGTATATACGTATGCATATGAGATGAATAATGTAGGGTAAGTAACATTATATAAGGTAGCATTGTTTAAAGTGGCTAGTGATATATTTACATCATTTCCCATCAATCAATTCAAATTATTAAAGTGGCTGGAGTTGAGTCAGTGTCAATGTCAGTGTGTTGGCAGCAGCCACTCAATGTTAGTGGTGGCTGTTTAACCTCTTAAGTCGACCATCTACTTTTTTGAACATTCTGTTAAAAATCGTGCAACATTTCAGCGCCCTGCTACTCATGCCAGGAATATAGTATATGCATTTGCTTAGTCTGTGTGGATAGAAAACACTCAGACGTTTATAAAACTGGTTAAATCACTGCTGTGGCTTTACCAGAACGGCATTTACATCGAAAAGCACAGGAAAAACTGATCACTGAAAATGGGAAAATATATCCATGCGCTACTTGAACCCATTGATAAAGGTGAACCACAATTAATTGACTGAGGTTGCAGTACCTACAGCTTCCACACGGTGTCTAGAGTCTTGTCATTTCCCTTCAAGTTTTTTCTTGGTCAAACACATGCAGGGCACCGTATCTCCTTAGGTCTAGGACCGGATATTTTCGTTGAGTTTCTAGCCGGACATTTTTCCAGACGGACAGCTAATGATCTTTACATCGCCTCCTGATTAATTTTATCGCTTATTAACGTTTACTAATACCTAAAATTGCATTACAAACGTATTTCGAAGTGTTTTGTGAAAGTTTATCGTCGACTTTTTGAATTTAAAAAAATGACGTTACGTTTTGAAACAATGTTTTTTTCGTTTATCACACAGTCTACATATAACGATATCTAGGCTTTATATGGACCGATTTAATCGAAATAAAGACCCAAATAGTGTTTATCGGACATCTAGGAGTGCCAACAAAGAAGATGGTGAAAGGTAATGAATGTTTTCTATTTTATTGTGCGGTTTGTGTAACGCCGAAATGCTAATTATTTTGTTTACGTCCCCTGTGGGTCTTTTTGGGTGTTACATGCTATCAGATAATAGCTTCTCATGCTTTCGCCGAAAAGCATTTTAAAAATCTGACTTGTTGCCTGGATTCACAACGAGTGTAGCTTTAATTCGATACCCTGCATGTGTATTTTAATGAACTTTTGAGTTTTAACTAATACTATTAGCATTTAGCGTAGCGCATTTGCATTTCCAGAGCTCTAGTTGGGACGCAAGCGTCCCGAGTAGAAGCAACAGGTTAACAGTCTGATGGCCTTGAGATAGAAGCTGTTTTTCAGTCTCTCGGTCCCAGCTTTGATGCACCTGTACTGACCACGCCTTCTGGATGATAGCGGGGTGGACAGGCAGTGGCTCGGGTGGTTGATGTCCTTGATGATCTTTATGGCCTTCCTGTAACATCGGGTGGTGTAGGTGTCCTGGAGGGCAGGTAGTTTGCCCCCGGTGATGCGTTGTGCAGACCTCACTACCCTCTGGAGAGCCTTACGGTTGAGGGCGGAGCAGTTGCCGTACCAGGCGGTGATACAGCCCACCAGGATGCTCTCGATTGTGCATCTGTAGAAGTTTGTGATTGCTTTTGGTGACAAGCCGAATTTCTTCAGCCTCCTGAGGTTGAAGAGGCGCTGCTGCGCCTTCTTCACGATGCTGTCTGTGTGAGTGGACCAATTCAGTTTGTCTGTGATGTGTATGCCGAGGAACTTAAAACTTGCTGCCCTCTCCAATACTGTCCCATCGATGTGGATAGGGGGGTGCTCCCTCTGCTGTTTCCTGAAGTCCACAATCATCTACTTTGTTATGTTGACGTTGAGTGTGAGGTTATTTTCCTGACACCACACTCTGAGGGCCCTCACCTCCTCCCTGTAGGCCATCTCGTCGTTGTTGGTAATCAAGCCTACCACTGTAGTGTTGTCTGCAAACTTGATGATTGAGTTGGAGGCGTGCGTGGCCACGCAGTCGTGGGTGAACAGGGAGTACAGGAGAGGGCTCAGAACGCAGGGGAGGTTCTTATATGCGTCGCAGAAGTAAGAATAGCAATGATCCAAGGTTTTACCAGCCCTGGTTGCGCGAACGATATGCTGATACAATTTAGGGAGTTGTTTTCAGATTAGCCTTGTTAAAATCCCCAGCTACAATGAATGCAGCCTCAGGATATGTGGTTTCCAGTTTGCAAAGAGTCAAATAAAGTTTGTTCAGAGCCATCGATGTGTCTGCTTGGGGGGGAATATATACGGCTGTGATTATAATCAAAGAGAATTCCCTTGGTAGATAATGCGGTCGACATTTGATTGTGAGGAATTCTAAGTCAGGTGAACAGAAGGACTTGAGTTCCTGTATGTTGTTGTGATCACATCACTTCTCATTAATTATAAGGCATACGCCCCCGCCCCTCTCCTTACCAGAAAGATGTTTGTTTCTGTCGGCGCGATACGTGAAAAAACCAGCTGGCTGCACCGATTCCGTTAGCGTCTCTCGAGTGAGCCATGTTTCCATGAAGCAAAAAACGTTACAGTCTCTGATGTCCCTCTGGAATGCTACCCTTGCTCGGATTTCATCAACCTTGTTGTCAAGAGACTGGACATTGGCGAGTAGTATGCTAGGGAGTGGCGCGCGATGTGCCCATCTCCGGAGCTTGACCAGAAGACCGCTACGTTTCCCTCTTTTATGACGTCGTTGTTTTGGGTCGCAGGCTGGGATCCATTCCGTTGTCCTGGGTGGAAGGCAGAACACAGGATCCGCTTCGGGAAAGTCATATTCCTGGTCGTAATGATGGTGAGTTGACGTTGCTCTTATATTCAGTAGTTCTTCCCAACTGCATGCATTGAAACCTAAGATGACCTGGGGTACCAATGTAAGACATAACACGTAAAAAAGAAAACTGCATAGTTTCCTAGTAGCGCTAAGCGAGGCGGCCATCTCTGTCGGCGCCGGAAAACACTATCCTCCAAGATGGAGGAGGAGTACCCAGATGGAGGAGGAGTACCAAGATGGAGGAGGAGTACCCAGATGGAATGGCTGTGATAGGAAAAAACTGAGGATGGATCAACAACATTGTAGTTACTCCACAATACTAACCTAAATGACAGAATGAAAAAAACCTGAACAGAATAAAAATATTCCAAAACATGCAACCTGTTTGCAATAAGGAACTAAATTAAAACTGGTGGCTGCATTATGTTATGGGTATGCTTGTTATCAGCAAGGACTGGGTTGTTTTTTAGGATAAAAATAAATGAAATAGAGCTAAACACAGGCAAAATCCTAGAAGACAACCTGGTTCAGTCTGCTTTCCAACAGACACTGGGAGATAAATTCACCTTTCAACAGAACAATATCCTAAATAACAAGGTCAAATCTACACTGGAGTTGCTTATCGACATTGAATATTCCAGAGTGGCCTAGCTACAGTTTTGACTTAAATCTGCTTAAATGAAATGGAAATGGATATCTAGCAATGATCAACCAACTTTACAGAGCTTGAAGAATTTTTAAAAGAACCAAACAAATATTGTACAATCCAGAAATACTTACAGCTCTATTCACTGCAAAATAGTATTCTAACATGAATGTGTGACTACTTGTGTTAATGAGATATTTATGTATTTCATTTTACAATGCCTTCTACACCCATGTCCTACCAAGGTTTTCCAGCACACAGCTTTGACCTACTACAGTAGCTATGTTGGTCTATTGTACTTCAAATAATGTGTTGACAGGTTGCTTAGTATTCAAGCTCTGATGGTGCTCAAACATCCACCAGATATTTTTAAACCCAGAGGCACAATATCGCCATACTTCAGGGAACGCTAAACAGACCAATCAGACCAGGCCGGGGTTTGGCTTTGGCCATTACGTCTGTTATTTCTTGGTTTCCTGTTTTTACCAGAATGGCAAATGCACTCTAAGTGTGTCCTCTTCCTCGTGTGTTCTAATGTACACCTTTGCTCTACAGTATTATCTCTGTCCCTATATGTACCTTTTGCTCCCACAAATCCCTCCTCTGGGACTAATTTAGCCCCAAAAACTACACTAAAAGGACATATAGGGTGGAGGCAGTTGACAAAAGACATTATCAAAAATAAAGCTTACAAATCACCTAAACCAAACAAAACCTAAAAAATCAAACACTTATAATCAATCATTATATTGTGAAGAAGCAATGAGCATGTAGTTTGCCCACACATCCAGAAACTATCAGCTATTCCTTAATCCTGATTCTTTAACATTTCAAGATATAATGTTACCTGAGTTATATTACCACATTTACCTTTGTGTTTAACAATCATTACTTTATCAAATTGACTAACTCCTGCAGTTTCTAACACCCAAATAGATTATTCAATTAACTATAGTGTTTCCAACATCCATCCCATTATCTCCAATTAACTATAGTGTTTCCCACATCCATCCCATTATCTCCAATTAACTATAGTGTTTCCCACATCCCATTATCTCCAATTAAAACCTGTTGGGGACACACGTTCCAAATTAGGAACACCTCCCCACACTTTCAGCTGGAATGTGGCGCATGAAACGCAAAAAATATTCCTAAAAATATTTAACCTCCACACATTAACAAGTCCAATAGCTCAAATGAAAGATAAACAAGTTGTTTATCTACCCAGCAGGCCAGATTTCTAAAATGTTTTACGGCGAAAACATAGCACATATTTATGTCCAACCACCACCGCAGACATAGCTCATTAGCATAGCCAAGTAGGAAAAAATATGCAATCAACAAACGCAGGATTAAAAGAAAAATAATTTCACTAACCTTTTGAAATCTTCATCAGATGACAGTAATATAACTTAACATGTTACACATGTTTTTTTTCAATAATATGCTATATATATCCATAAATCTCTGTTTACAATGACGCATCGTTCAAAAAATGCTACTAAAATGTCCGGAGAAATGACGATAGCTCCGGCAGATAACGTCAGCTAACAAGGAATACACATCATAAACTTTGACTAAATATGCATGTTTTACATATGTATAGCAAGATACACTTCTTCTAAATGCAATCGCTGTGTTACATTTATTTTTAACGTTACAGGTTGCGTTCACTAGGCTATACTAGGAGTCGGCGCTCAAAAAGTAGCATTATGGCTCCTCTATCTTTGAGTCCACAGAAACCCAAATTTACCACATAAATATTCCCTTACCGTTGCTGTTCTTCCATCAGAAGACCTGGAAGGAATTATACTTACCAAAAACAGCATTTAGTTTTGAAGTCTTTCGGTTCTCAAAAACGACACATTTCGGTTGAAATGTAGCCAAAAGTCAAGTGGATGCGCACCAAAACGTCGAAATTACATATTATATGTCGAGGAAACTTGTCAAACTATGTTCATAATTAAGCTTTAACATGTTATAAAGGTGCACAGAAATCGTGAGGACGAACAGAAACACAGTCATCGTTTAATCGATCCTGGGAAAAAGACTTCACCCGAGCAGAGCGCGCATGACAGTGACTTTTTTTTCGCGTGACCGAGAGCTTTCGGCCTGCTGAAACTCACTCTCGTGAGCGCGCGATTCTCTCAATGAGAATCCCCATTGAAAGCAGGCATCGCGCTGAACACGTAGGGACTGTTCCTAGACCTGTAACTCGTTGGGAAGGGTGGGGGCGATGACGTCAAAGTTGGGCCAACTTTTCTCATGACAAGAGAGAGTTTGGGAGAATGACTGCCCTGAGAGTTCTGCTTTACATAGAGACAAAATTTAAACGGTTTTAGAAGCTTTAGCGTGTTTTCTATTCGATAATATTTTTTATATGCATATATTAGCAACTTTTGACAAAAAAAAAATTCTGTTTAATATGGGCACCCAATTCCTCCAAAGGGGGCAGTAAAACAGCCCTAGCCCTAAGAGGTTTTAAAGTACACAAGGGAAAATAAGTAAGCATAAATTTGGGTTGTATTTACAATGGTGTTTGTTCTTCACTGGTTGCCCAAATCTTGCTGCTGTGATGGAACACTGTGGTATTTCACCCAGTAGATATGGGAGTTTATCAAAATTGGATTTGTTTTCAAATTCTTTGTGGATCTGTGTAATCTGAGGGAAATATGTCTCTAATATGGTCATACATTTGGCAGGAGGTTAGGAAGTGCAGCTCAATTTCCACCTCCTTTTGTGGGCAGTGAGCACATAGACCTGTCTTCCCTTGAGAGCCATGTCTGCCTACGGCGGCCTTTCTCAATAGCAAGGCTATGTTCACTGAGTCTGTACATAGTCAAAGCTTTCCTTAATTTTGGGTCAGTCACAGTGGTCAGGTATTCTGCCACTGTGTACTCTCTGTTTAGGGCCAAATAGCATTCTAGTTTGCTCTGTTTTTTAGTTAATTCTTTCCAATGTGTCAAGTAGTTATCTTTTCGTTTTCTCATGATTTGGTTGGGTCTAATTGTGTTGCTGTCCTGGGGCTCTGTGGGGTGTGTTTGTGTTTGTGAACAGAGCCCCAGGACCAGCTTGCTTAGGGGACTCTTCTCTAGGTTAATCTCTCTGTAGGTGATAGCTTTGTTATGGAAGGTTTGGGAATCGCTTCCTTTTAGGTGGTTGAAAGAATTGAACTGCTCTTTTCTGGACTTTGATAATTTGTGGGTATCGGCCTAATTCTGCTCTGCATGCATTATTTGGTTTTGGTGTTCTACGTTGTACACAGAGGATATTTTTGCAGAATTCTGCATGCAGAGTCTCAATTTGGTGTTCTTGATTGGTGAGCGAACCCCAGACCTGTCTCTCTCTCTCTGTGTGTCTCTTCTCTCTAGGCCCCCTCCTTCTGTCACACACATCTTTCACACCTCTCAGTCCTTCTCAGCAGAGAGGAAGTAGAGATGGGTAGAGAGGAGAAGTGGTGACAAGAGTTTAGAGAGAGTTAGTGATCGACATGTTGAGATGGAACGGACCTGTCTTCTACTCTGTGAGTTTAATATTATATATATGATTTAATATCTATATGGTTTAATATCTATATAGTTTAATATCTATATAGTTTAATATCTATATAGGTTAATATCTATATGGTTTAATATCTATATGGTTTAAAATCTATATGGTTTAATATCTATATGGTTTAATATCTATATAGTTTAATATCTATATAGTTTAATATCTATATAGTTTAATATCTACATAGTTTAATATCTATATGGTTTAATATCTATATAGTTTAATATCTATATAGTTTAATATCTATATGGTTTAATATCTATATAGTTTAATATCTATATGGTTTAATATCTATATAGTTTAATATCTACATAGTTTAATATCTATATGGTTTAATATCTATATAGTTTAATATCTATATAGTTTAATATCTATATGGTTTAATATCTATATAGTTTAATATCTATATAGTTTAATATCTATATAGTTTAATATCTATATAGTTTAATATCTACATGTAAATATCTATATAGTTTAATATCTATATAGTTTAATATCTATATAGTTTAATATCTATATGGTTGAATATATCTTCTAAAAAGGGCGGTTCAGATAACATATAGAATTGTTTTAAGTGGTCGAACATCGATCATTATTAATTTAAGGAACACAGTCTGTATACAGTAGTACTACTACACCTGTCTGTATACAGTAGTACTACATCTGTCTGTATACAGTAGTACTACACCTGTCTGTATACAGTACTACTACACCTGTCTGTATACAGTAGTACTACTACTACACCTGTCTGTATACAGTAGTCCTACTACACCTGTCTGTATACAGTAGTACTACTACACCTGTCTGTATACAGTAGTCCTACTACACCTGTCTGTATACAGTAGTACTACACCTGTCTGTATACAGTAGTACTACACCTGTCTGTATACAGTAGTCCTACTACACCTGTCTGTATACAGTAGTCCTACTACACCTGTCTGTATACAGTAGTACTACTACACCTGTCTGTATACAGTAGTACTACTACACCTGTCTGTATACAGTAGTCCTACTACACCTGTCTGTATACAGTAGTACTACTACACCTGTCTGTATACAGTAGTACTACTACACCTGTCTGTATACAGTAGTCCTACTACACCCTGTATCTGTAGTACCTGTCTGTAGTACTACTACACCTGTCTGTATACAGTAGTCCTACTACACCTGTCTGTATACAGTAGTACTACTACACCTGTCTGTATACAGTAGTACTACTACACCTGTCTGTATACAGTAGTACTACACCTGTCTGTATACAGTAGTACTACTACCTGTCTGTATACAGTAGTACTACTACACCTGTCTGTATACAGTAGTACTACTACACCTGTCTGTATACAGTAGTACTACTACACCTGTCTGTATACAGTAGTACTACTACACCTGTCTGTATACAGTAGTACTACTACACCTGTCTGTATACAGTAGTACTACTACACCTGTCTGTATACAGTAGTCCTACTACACCTGTCTGTATACAGTAGTACTACTACACCTGTCTGTATACAGTAGTACTACTACACCTGTCTGTATACAGTAGTACTACTACACCTGTCTGTATACAGTAGTACTACACCTGTCTGTATACAGTAGTACTACTACACCTGTCTGTATACAGTAGTACTACTACACCTGTCTGTATACAGTAGTACTACTACACCTGTCTGTATACAGTAGTCCTACTACACCTGTCTGTATACAGTAGTACTACTACACCTGTCTGTATACAGTAGTACTACTACACCTGTCTGTATACAGTAGTACTACTACACCTGTCTGTATACAGTAGTACTACTACACCTGTCTGTATACAGTAGTACTACTACACCTGTCTGTATACAGTAGTACTACTACACCTGTCTGTATACAGCAGTACTACTACACCTGTCTGTATACAGTAGTACTACTACACCTGTCTGTACAGTAGTACTACTACACCTGTCTGTATACAGTAGTACTACTACACCTGTCTGTATACAGTAGTACTACTACACCTGTCTGTATACAGTAGTACTACTACACCTGTCTGTATACAGTAGTACTACTACACCTGTCTGTATACAGTAGTACTACTACACCTGTCTGTATACAGTAGTACTACTACACCTGTCTGTATACAGTAGTACTACTACAGCAGTAGTACTACTACACCTGTCTGTATACAGTAGTACTACTACACCTGTCTGTATACAGTAGTACTACTACACCTGTCTGTATACAGTAGTACTACTACTACACCTGTCTGTATACAGTAGTACTACTACACCTGTCTGTATACAGTAGTACTACTACTACACCTGTCTGTATACAGTAGTACTACTACACCTGTCTGTATACAGTAGTACTACTACAGCTGTCTGTATACAGTAGTACTACTACAGCTGTCTGTATACAGTAGTATTACTACACCTGTCTGTATACAGTAGTACTACTACACCTGTCTGTATACAGTAGTACTACTACAGCTGTCTGTATACAGTAGTACTACTACACCTGTCTGTATACAGTAGTACTACTACACCTGTCTGTATACAGTAGTACTACTACACCTGTCTGTATACAGTAGTACTACTACAGCTGTCTGTATACAGTAGTACTACTACACCTACATTTACATTTACATTTAAGTCATTTAGCAGACGCTCTTATCCAGAGCGACTTACAAATTGGTGCATTCACCTTAAGACATCCAGTGGAACAGCCACTTTACAATAGTGCATCTAAATCTTTTAAGGGGGGGGAGGGTGAGAAGGATTACTTTATCCTATCCTAGGTATTCCTGAAAGAGGTGGGGTTTCAGGTGTCTCCGGAAGGTGGTGATTGACTCCGCTGTCCTGGCGTCGTGAGGGGAGTTTGTTCCACCATTGGGGGGCCAGAGCAGCGAACAGTTTTGACTGGGCTGCGGGAACTGTACTTCCTCAGTGGTAGGGAGGCGAGCAGGCCAGAGGTGGATGAACGAGTGCCCTTGTTTGGGTGTAGGGCCTGATCAGAGCCTGGAGGTACTGAGGTGCCGTTCCTTCACAGCTCCGTAGGCAAGCACCATGGTCTTGTAGCGGATGCGAGCTTCAACTGAAGCCAGTGGAGAGAGCGGAGGAGCGGGGTGACGTGAGAGAACTTGGGAAGGTTGAACACCAGACGGCTGCGGCGTTCTGGATGAGTTGTAGGGTTTTATGGCACAGGCAGGAGCCCAGCCAACAGCGAGTTGCAGTAATCCAGACGGGAGATGACAAGTGCCTGGATTAGGACCTGCGCTGCTTCCTGTGTGAGGCAGGGTCGTACTCTGCGGATGTTGTAGAGCATGAACCTACAAGAACGGGCCACCGCCTTGATGTTAGTTGAGAGCGACAGGTGTTGTCAGGATCACGCCAAGGTTCTTAGCGCTCTGGGAGGAGGATATGTAATGGAGTTGTCAACCGTGATGGCGAGATCATGGAACGGGCAGTCCTTCCCCGGGAGGAAGAGCAGCTCCGTCTTGCCGAGGTTCAGCTTGAGGTGGTGATCCGTCATCCACACTGATATGTCTGCCAGACATGCAGAGATGCGATTCGCCACCTGGTCATCAGAAGGGGGAAAGGAGAAGATTAATTGTGTGTCGTCTGCATAGCAATGATAGGAGAGACCATGTGAGGTTATGACAGAGCCAAGTGACTTGGTGTATAGCGAGAATAGGAGAGGGCCTAGAACAGAGCCCTGGGGGACGCCAGTGGTGAGAGCGCGTGGTGAGGAGACAGATTCTCGCCACGCCACCTGGTAGGAGCGACCTGTCAGGTAGGACGCAATCCAAGCGTGGGCCGCGCCTGTCTGTATACAGTAGTACTACTACACCTGTCTGTATACAGTAGTACTACTACTACACCTGTCTGTATACAGTAGTACTACTACACCTGTCTGTATACAGTAGTACTACTACAGCTGTCTGTATACAGTAGTACTACTACAGCTGTCTGTATACAGTAGTACTACTACACCTGTCTGTATACAGTAGTACTACTACAGCTGTCTGTATACAGTAGTACTACTACACCTGTCTGTATACAGTAGTACTACTACACCTGTCTGTATACAGTAGTACTACTACACCTGTCTGTATACAGTAGTACTACTACACCTGTCTGTATACAGTAGTACTACTACACCTGTCTGTATACAGTAGTACTACTACACCTGTCTGTATACAGTAGTACTACTACTACACCTGTGCATTTAATAACACATTCAAAAATACCAACAAAAAAAAAGGCAAATGTCAATGGTTCATTAGGAATAAGAATAAGAATAAGGTTTTGGAGAGTGTCTCCTATACAGTGGGGCAAAAAACGTATTTAGTCAGCCACTAATTGTGAAAGTTCTCCCACTTAAAAAGATGAGAGAGGCCTGTAATTTTCATCATAGGTACACTTCAACTATGACAGACAAAATGAGGAAAAAAATCAAGAAAATCACATTGTAGGTCTTTTAATTAATTGATTTGCAAATTATGGAGGAAAATAAGTATTTCCATCATGGGGTAATATTACTTTGTAGCTGAGAGTCTCCCCTTTCCATTGTGGGGTCATTGTAGTTTGAAGCTGAGAGTCTCCTCTTTCCATAGTGGGGTCATATTAGTTTGTAGCTGAGTCTCCCCTTTTCATAGTGGGGTCATATTAGTTTGTAGCTGAGAGTCTCCCCTTTCCGTAGTGGGGTAATATTAGTTTGGAGCTGAGAGTCTCATCTTTCCATTGTGGGGTCATATTAGTTTGTAGCTGAGAGTCTCCTTTCCATAGTGGGGGGTCATATTAGTTTGTAGCTGAGAGCATAGTGGGGTCATATTAGAGTGAGTCCTCTTTCCATAGTGGGGTCATATTAGTTTGTAGCTGAGTCTCCCCTTTTCATGGTGGGGTCATATTAGATTGTAGCTGAGAGTCTCCTCTCTCCATAGTGGGGTCATATTAGTTTGTATCTGAGTCTCCCCTTTCCATAGTGGGGTCATATTAGTTTGTAGCTGAGAGTCTCCACTTTCCATGGTGGGGTCATATTAGTTTGTATCTGAGAGTCTCCTCTTTCCATAGTGGGGTCATATTAGATTGTAGCTGAGAGTCTCCCCTTTCCATAGTGGGGTGATATTAGATTGTAGCTGAGAGTCTCCTCTCTCCATAGTGGGGTCATATTAGTTTGTATCTGAGTCTCCCCTTTCCATAGTGGGGTCTTCATAGTGGGGTATTAGTTTGTAGCTGAGAGTCTCTTTTCCATAGTGGGGTCATATTAGATTGTAGCTGAGAGTCTCCCCTTTCCATAGTGGGGTCATATTAGTTTGTAGCTGAGAGTCTCCTCTTTCCATAGTGGGGTCAAATTAGTTTGTAGCTGAGTCTCCCCTTTCCATAGTGGGGTCATATTAGTTTGTAGCTGAGAGTCTCCCCTTTTAGTGGTGGGGTCATATTAGATTGTAGCTGAGAGTCTCCCCTTTCCATAGTGGGGTCATATTAGTTTGTAGCTGAGAGTCTCCTCTTTCCATAGTGGGGTCATATTAGTTTGTAGCTGAGAGTCTCCTCTTTCCATAGTGGGGTCATATTAGTTTGTAGCTGAGAGTCTCCTCTTTCCATAGTGGGGTCATATTAGTTTGTAGCTGAGAGTCTCCTCTTTCCATAGTGGGGTCATATTAGTTTGTAGCTGAGAGTCTCCTCTTTCCATAGTGGGGTCATATTAGTTTGTAGCTGAGTCTCCCCTTTCCATAGTGGGTCATATTAGTTTGTAGCTAGTCTCCCCTTTCCATAGTGGGGTCTGAGTCTCCTTTCCATAGTGGGGTCATATTAGTTTGTAGCTGAGTCTCCCCTTTCCATAGTGGGGTCATATTAGTTTGTAGCTGAGAGTCTCCCCTTTCCATAATGGGGTCATATTAGTTTGTAGCTGAGAGTCTCCCCTTTCCATAGTGGGGTCATATTAGTTTGTAGCTGAGAGTCTCCCCTTTCCATAGTGGGGTCATATTAGTTTGTAGCTGAGAGTCTCCTCTTTCCATAGTGGGGTCATATTAGTTTGTAGCTGAGTCTCCTCTTCCATAGTGGGGTCTCTGAGTCTCCTCTTTCCATAGTGGGGTCATATTAGTTTGTATCTGAGTCTCTCTTTCCATAGTGGGGTCATATTAGTTTGTAGCTGAGTCTCCTCTTTCCATAGTGGGGTCATATTAGTTTGTAGCTGAGAGTCTCCTCTTTCCATAGTGGGGTCATATTAGTTTGTAGCTGAGTCCTCTTTCCATAGTGGGGTCATATTAGTTTGTAGCTGAGAGTCTCCTCTTTCCATAGTGGGGTCATATTAGTTTGTAGCTGAGAGTCTCCTCTTTCCATAGTGGGGTCATATTAGTTTGTAGCTGAGTCTCCCTTTCCATAGTGGGGTCATATTAGTTTGTAGCTGAGAGTCTCCTCTTTCCATAGTGGGGTCATATTAGTTTGTAGCTGAGTCTCCCTCTTTCCATAGTGGGGTCATATTAGTTTGTAGCTGAGTCTCCTTTCCATAGTGGGGTCATATTAGTTTGTAGCTGAGAGTCTCCTTTCCATAGTGGGGTCATATTAGTTTGTAGCTGAGAGTCTCCCTTTCCATAGTGGGGTCATATTAGTTTGTAGCTGAGAGTCTCCCCTTTCCATAGTGGGGTCATATTAGTTTGTAGCTGAGTCATTTTAGTTTGTAGCTGAGAGAGTCTCCCTTTCCATAGTGGGGTCATATTAGTTTGTAGCTGAGTCTCCCTTTCCATAGTGGGGTCATATTAGTTTGTAGCTGAGAGTCTCCTTTCCATAGTGGGGTCATATTAGTTTGTAGCTGAGAGTCTCCTCTTTCCATAGTGGGGTCATATTAGTTTGTAGCTGAGTCCTCTTTCCATAGTGGGGTCATATTAGTTTGTAGCTGAGAGTCTCCCCTTTCCATAGTGGGGTCATATTAGTTTGTAGCTGAGAGTCTCCTCTTTCCATAGTGGGGTCATAGTGGGGTCATATTAGTTTGTAGCTGAGTTCTCTTTCCATAGTGGGGTCATATTAGTTTGTAGCTGAGTCCTCTTTCCATAGTGGGGTCATATTAGTTTGTCCCTGAGTCTCCCCTTCCCATAGTGGGGTAATATCAGTTTGTAGCTGAGAGTCTCCTCTTTCCATAGTGGGGTCATATTAGTTTGTACCTGAGAGTCTCCTCTTTCCATAGTGGGGTCATAATAGTTTGTAGCTGAGAGTCTCCCCTTTCCATAGTGGGGACATATTAGTTTGTAGCTGAGAGTCTCCCCTTTCCATAGTGGGGTCATAATAGTTTGTAGCTGAGTCTCCTCTTTCCATAGTGGGGTCATATTAGTTTGTTGAGAGTCTCCCTTTCCACAGTGGGGTCATATTAGTTTGTAGCTGAGTCTCCATATTAGTTTGTATCTTTCCATAGTGGGGTCATATTAGTTTGTAGCTGAGAGTCTCCCTTTCCATAGTGGGGTCATATTAGTTTGTATCTGAGAGTCTCCTCTTTCCATAGTGGGTCAATATTAGTTTGTATCTGAGTCTCCCTTTCCATAGTGGGGTCATATTAGTTTGTAGCTGAGTCTCCTCTTTCCATAGTGGGGTCATATTAGTTTGTAGCTGAGAGTCTCCTCTTTCCATAGTGGGGTCATATTAGTTTGTAGCTGAGAGTCTCCCTTTCCATAGTGGGGTCATATTAGTTTGTAGCTGAGAGTCTCCTCTTTCCATAGTGGGGTCATATTAGTTTGTAGCTGAGAGTCTCCTCTTTCCATAGTGGGGTCATATTAGTTTGTAGCTGAGAGTCTCTGAGAGTCCCTTTCCATAGTGGGGTCATATTAGTTTGTAGCTGAGAGTCCTCTTTCCATAGTGGGGTCATATTAGTTTGTAGCTGAGAGTCTCCCTTTCCATAGTGGGGTCATATTAGTTTGTAGCTGAGAGTCTCCTCTTTCCATAGTGGGGTCATATTAGTTTGTAGCTGAGTCTCCTTTCCATAGTGGGGTCATATTAGTTTGTAGCTGAGTCTCCTCTTTCCATAGTGGGGTCATATTAGTTTGTATCTGAGTCTCCTCTTTCCATAGTGGGGTCATATTAGTTTGTAGCTGAGAGTCTCCTCTTTCATAGTGGGGTCATTAGTTTGGCTGAGTCATATTAGTTTTGTAGCTGGAGTCTCCTCTTTCCATAGTGGGGTTAGTAGTTTGTAGCTGAGAGTCTCCTCTTTCCATAGTGGGGTCATATTAGTTTGTAGCTGAGAGTCTCCATAGTGGGGTCTTTCCATAGTGGGGTCATATTAGTTTGTAGCTGAGTCCTCTTTCCATAGTGGGGTCATATTAGTTTGTAGCTGAGAGTCTCCCTTTCCATAGTGGGGTCATATTAGTTTGTAGCTGAGAGTCTCCTCTTTCCATATAGTGGGGTCATCATATTAGTTTGTAGCTGAGTTCCTCTTTCCATAGTGGGGTCATATTAGTTTGTAGCTGAGTCCTCTTTCCATAGTGGGGTCATATTAGTTTGTCCCTGAGTCTCCTTTCCATAGTGGGGTCATATTAGTTTGTAGCTGAGAGTCTCTCTTTCCATAGTGGGGTCATATTAGTTTGTAGCTGAGAGTCTCCTCTTTCCATAGTGGGGTCATATTAGTTTGTATCTGAGAGTCTCCTTTCCATAGTGGGGTCATATTAGTTTGTATCTGAGTCTCCTCTTTCCATAGTGGGGTCATATTAGTTTGTAGTCTGAGAGGAGTCTCCTGAGTCTCCTTTCCATAGTGGGGTCATATTAGTTTGTAGCTGAGTCTCCTCTTTCCATAGTGGGGTCATATTAGTTTGTAGCTGAGTCTCCTCTTTCCATAGTGGGGTCATATTAGTTTGTAGCTGAGAGTCTCTTTCCATAGTGGGGTCATATTAGTTTGTAGCTGAGAGTCTCCTCTTTCCATAGTGGGGTCATATTAGTTTGTAGCTGAGAGTCTCCTCTTTCCATATTAGTTTGGGAGTCCTCTTTTCCATGGGGTCATATTAGTTTGTAGCTGAGAGTCTCCTCTTTCCATAGTGGGGTCATATTAGTTTGTAGCTGAGAGTCCTCTTTCCATAGTGGGGTCATATGGGGTATCTGAGTCTCCTCTTTGTTTTAGTATCTGAGTCTCCTCTTTCCATAGTGGGGTCATATTAGTTTGTAGCTGAGTCCTCTTTCCATAGTGGGGTCATATTAGTTTGTAGCTGAGAGTCTCCTCTTTCCATAGTGGGGTCATAGTGGGGTCATATTAGTTTGTAGCTGAGTCTCTCTTTCCATAGTGGGGTCATATTAGTTTGTCCCTGAGTCTCCCCTTCCCATAGTGGGGTAATATCAGTTTGTAGCTGAGAGTCTCCTCTTTCCATAGTGGGGTCATATTAGTTTGTAGTCTCCCTTTCCCTGAGAGTCTCCTCTTTCCATAGTGGGGTCATAATAGTTTGTAGCTGAGAGTCTCCCCTTTCCATAGTGGGGTCATATTAGTTTGTAGCTGAGAGTCTCCCCTTTCCATAGTGGGGTCATAATAGTTTGTAGCTGAGTCTCCTCTTTCCATAGTGGGGTCATATTAGTTTGTAGCTGAGAGTCTCCCCTTTCCACAGTGGGGTCATATTAGTTTGTAGCTGAGTCTCCCTTTCCATAGTGGGGTCATATTAGTTTGTAGCTGAGAGTCTCCCCTTTCCATAGTGGGGTCATATTAGTTTGTATCTGGGAGTCTCCTCTTTCCATAGTGGGGTCAAATTAGTTTGTATCTGGGAGTCTCCTCTTTCCATAGTGGGGTCATATTAGTTTGTATCTGAGTCTCCTCTTTCCATAGTGGGGTCATATTAGTTTGTAGCTGAGAGTCTCCAATTTCCATAGTGGGGTCATATTAGTTTGTAGCTGAGAGTCTCCTCTTTCCATAGTGGGGTCATATTAGTTTGTAGCTGAGAGTCTCCTCTTTCCATAGTGGGGTCATGTTAGTTTGTAGCTGAGAGTCTCCTCTTTCCATGGTGGGGTCATATTAGTTTGTAGCTGAGTCCTCTTTCCATAGTGGGGTCATATTAGTTTGTAGCTGAGAGTCTCCCCTTTCCATAGTGGGGTCATATTAGTTTGTAGCTGAGAGTCTCCTCTTTCCATAGTGGGGTCATAGTGGGGTCATATTAGTTTGTAGCTGAGTTCTCTTTCCATAGTGGGGTCATATTAGTTTGTAGCTGAGTCTCCTTTTCCATAGTGGGGTCATATTAGTTTGTCCCTGAGTCTCCCCTTCCCATAGTGGGGTAATATCAGTTTGTAGCTGAGAGTCTCCTCTTTCCATAGTGGGGTCATATTAGTTTGTCCCTGAGTCTCCCCTTCCCATAGTGGGGTAATATCAGTTTGTAGCTGAGAGTCTCCTCTTTCCATAGTGGGGTCATATTAGTTTGTACCTGAGAGTCTCCTCTTTCCATAGTGGGGTCATAATAGTTTGTAGCTGAGAGTCTCCCCTTTCCATAGTGGGGACATATTAGTTTGTAGCTGAGAGTCTCCCCTTTCCATAGTGGGGTCATAATAGTTTGTAGCTGAGTCTCCTCTTTCCATAGTGGGGTCTGAGTCTCCTCTTTCCATAGTGGGGTCATATTAGTTTGTAGCTGAGAGTCTCCCCTTTCCACAGTGGGGTCATATTAGTTTGTAGCTGAGTCTCCCTTTCCATAGTGGGGTCATATTAGTTTGTAGCTGAGAGTCTCCCCTTTCCATAGTGGGGTCATATTAGTTTGTATCTGGGAGTCTCCTCTTTCCATAGTGGGGTCAAATTAGTTTGTATCTGAGTCTCCCCTTTCCATAGTGGGGTCATATTAGTTTGTAGCTGAGTCTCCTCTTTCCATAGTGGGGTCATATTAGTTTGTATCTGAGTCTCCTCTTTCCATAGTGGGGTCATATTAGTTTGTAGCTGAGAGTCTCCTCTTTCCATAGTGGGGTCATATTAGTTTGTAGCTGAGAGTCTCCTCTTTCCATAGTGGGGTCATATTAGTTTGTAGCTGAGAGTCTCCCCTTTCCATAGTGGGGTCATATTAGTTTGTAGCTGAGTCTCCTCTTTCCATAGTGGGGTCATATTAGTTTGTATCTGAGTCTCCTCTTTCCATAGTGGGGTCATATTAGTTTGTAGCTGAGAGTCTCCTCTTTCCATAGTGGGGTCATATTAGTTTGTAGCTGAGTCTCCTTTCCATAGTGGGGTCATATTAGTTTGTAGCTGAGAGTCTCCTCTTTCCATAGTGGGGTCATATTAGTTTGTAGCTGAGAGTCTCCTCTTTCCATAGTGGGGTCATATTAGTTTGTATCTGAGTCTCCTCTTTCCAATGTGGGGTCATATTAGTTTGTAGCTGAGAGTCTCCTCTTCCCATAGTGGGGTCATATTAGTTTGTATCTGAGTCTCCTCTTTCCATAGTGGGGTCATAGTGGGGTCATATTAGTTTGTAGCTGAGAGTCTCCTCTTTCCATAGTGGGGTCATATTAGTTTGTAGCTGAGTCCTCTTTCCATAGTGGGGTCATATTAGTTTGTAGCTGAGTCTCCCCTTTCCATAGTGGGGTCATATTAGTTTGTAGCTGAGTCTCCTCTTTCCATAGTGGGGTCATATTAGTTTGTAGCTGAGAGTCTCCTCTTTCCATAGTGGGGTCATAGTTGTGGGGTCATATTAGTTTGTAGCTGAGTCTCCTCTTTCCATGAGAGTCTCCCCTTTCCATGGGGTCATATTAGTTTGTAGCTGAGTCTCCTCTTTCCATAGTGGGGTCATGTTAGTTTGTAGCTGAGAGTCTCCTCTTTCCATAGTGGGGTCATATTAGTTTGTAGCTGAGAGTCTCCTCTTTCCATAGTGGGGTCATATTAGTTTGTAGTGGGGTCATATTAGTTTGTAGCTGAGTCTCCTCTTTCCATAGTGGGGTCATATTAGTTTGTAGCTGAGAGTCTCCTCTTTCCATAGTGGGGTCATATTAGTTTGTAGCTGAGTCTCCTCTTTCCATAGTGGGGTCATATTAGTTTGTATCTGAGTCTCCTCTTTCCATGTGGGGTCATATTAGTTTGTATCTGAGTCTCCTCTTTCCATAGTGGGGTCAGCTAGTCTCCTCTTTCCATAGTGGGGTCATATTAGTTTGTAGCTGAGAGTCTCCTCTTTCCATAGTGGGGTCATATTAGTTTGTAGCTGAGTCTCCCCTTTCCATAGTGGGTCATATTAGTTTGTAGCTGAGAGTCTCCTCTTTCCATAGTGGGGTCATATTAGTTTGTAGCTGAGAGTCTCCTCTTTCCACAGTGGGGTCATATTAGTTTGTAGCTGAGTCTCCTTTCCATAGTGGGGTCATATTAGTTTGTAGCTGAGTCTCCCCTTTCCATAGTGGGGTCATATTAGTTTGTAGCTGAGAGTCTCCTTTCCATAGTGGGGTCATATTAGTTTGTAGCTGAGTCTCCTCTTTCCATAGTGGGGTCATATTAGTTTGTAGCTGAGAGTCTCCTCTTTCCATAGTGGGGTCATATTAGTTTGTAGCTGAGAGTCTCCCTCTTTCCATAGTGGGGTCATATTAGTTTGTAGCTGAGAGTCTCCTCTTTCCATAGTGGGGTCATATTAGTTTGTAGCTGAGAGTCTCCTCTTTCCATAGTGGGGTCATATTAGTTTGTAGCTGAGTCTCCTCTTTCCATAGTGGGGTCATATTAGTTTGTAGCTGAGAGTCTCCTCTTTCCATAGTGGGGTCATATTAGTTTGTAGCTGAGAGTCTCCTCTTTCCATAGTGGGGTCATATTAGTTTGTAGCTGAGAGTCTCCTCTTTCCATAGTGGGGTCATATTAGTTTGTAGCTGAGTCTCCTCTTTCCATAGTGGGGTCATATTAGTTTGTAGCTGAGAGTCTCCTCTTTCCATAGTGGGGTCATATTAGTTTGTAGCTGAGAGTCTCCTCTTTCCACAGTGGGGTCATATTAGTTTGTAGCTGAGTCTCCTTTCCATAGTGGGGTCATATTAGTTTGTAGCTGAGTCTCCCCTTTCCATAGTGGGGTCATATTAGTTTGTAGCTGAGAGTCTCCCCTTTCCATAATGGGGTCATATTAGTTTGTATCTGGGAGTCTCCCCTTTCCATAGTGGGGTCATATTAGTTTGTAGCTGAGAGTCTCCCTTTCCATTTCCATTAGTTTGTAGCTGAGTCTCCTCTTTCCATAGTGGGGTCATATTAGTTTGTAGCTGAGTCTCCTCTTTCCATAGTGGGGTCATATTAGTTTGTAGCTGAGAGTCTCCTCTTTCCATAGTGGGGTCATATTAGTTTGTAGCTGAGAGTCTCCTCTTTCCATAGTGGGGTCATAGTGGGGTAGCTGAGTCTCCCTTTCCATAGTGGGGTCATATTAGTTTGTAGCTGAGAGTCTCCTCTTTCCATAGTGGGGTCATATTAGTTTGTAGCTGAGAGTCTCCTCTTCCCATAGTGGGGTCATATTAGTTTGTATCTGAGTCTCCTCTTTCCATAGTGGGGTCATATTAGTTTGTATCTGAGTCTCCTCTTTCCATAGTGGGGTCATATTAGTTTGTAGCTGAGTCTCCTCTTTCCATAGTGGGGTCATATTAGTTTGTAGCTGAGAGTCTCCTCTTTCCATAGTGGGGTCATAGTGGGGTCATATTAGTTTGTAGCTGAGTCCTCTTTCCTCTTTCCATAGTGGGGTCATATTAGTTTGTAGCTGAGTCTCTCTTCCATTTCCATAGTGGGGTCATATTGAGTTTTCGCTGAGAGTCTCCTTTCCCATAGTGGGGTCATATTAGTTTGTAGCTGAGAGTCTCCTCTTCCCATAGTTTGGGGTCATATAGTGGGGTCATATTAGTTTGTATCTGAGTCTCCTCTTTCCATAGTGGGGTCATATTAGTTTGTAGCTGAGAGTCTCCTCTTTCCATAGTGGGGTCATATTAGTTTGTAGCTGAGTCTCCTCTTTCCATAGTGGGGTCATATTAGTTTGTAGCTGAGTCTCCTCTTTCCATAGTGGGGTCATATTAGTTTGTAGCTGAGAGTCTCCTCTTTCCATAGTGGGGTCATATTAGTTTGTAGCTGAGTCTCCCCTTTCCATATTGGGGTCATATTAGTTTGTCGCTGAGTCTCCCCTTTCCATAGTGGGGTCATATTAGTTTGTAGCTGAGTCTCCTCTTTCCATAGTGGGGTCTAGCTGAGAGTCTCTTTCCATAGTGGGGTCATATTAGTTTGTAGCTAGTAGTGGGGTCATATTAGTTTGTAGCTGAGTCTCCTCTTTCCATAGTGGGGTCATATTAGTTTGTAGCTGAGAGTCTCCTCTTTCCATATTGGGGTCATATTAGTTTGTCGCTGAGTCTCCTTTCCATAGTGGGGTCATTTTAGTTTGTAGCTGAGAGTCTCCTCTTCCCATAGCAGGGTCATATTAGTTTGTAGCTGAGAGACTCCCCTTTCCATAGTGGGGTCAAATTAGTTTGTAGCTGAGTCCTCCTTTCCAAAGCGGGGTCATTTTAGTTTGTAGCTGAGACTCCTTTCCATAGTGGGGTCATATTAGTTTGTAGCTGAGTCTCCCTTTCCAGTGGGTTCAAATTAGTTTGGGGTCCTCCTTTCATATTAGTTTGCTAGCTGGGGTCATATTAGTCTCCTCTTTCCATAGTGGGGTCATATTAGTTTGTAGCTGAGAGTCTCCTCTTTCCATAGTGGGGTCATAGTGGGGTCATATTAGTTTGTAACTGAGTCTCCCCTTTCAATAGTGGGGTCATATTAGTTTGTCCCTGAGTCTCCCCTTCCCATAGTGGGGTCATATTAGTTTGTAGCTGAGTCTCCCCTTTCCATAGTTTGTGCTGGGTCATATTAGTTTGTAGCTGAGAGTCTCCTCTTTCCATAGTGGGGTCATATTAGTTTGTAGCTGAGAGTCTCCTCTTTCCATAGTGGGGTCATATTAGTTTGTAGCTGAGAGTCTCCCCTTTCCATAGTGGGGTCATATTAGTTTGTAGCTGAGAGTCTCCCCTTTCCATAGTGGGGTCATATTAGTTTGTAGCTGAGTCTCCTCTTTCCATAGTGGGGTCATATTAGTTTGTAGCTGAGAGTCTCCCCTTTCCACAGTGGGGTCATATTAGTTTGTAGCTGAGTCTCCTTTCCATAGTGGGGTCATATTAGTTTGTAGCTGAGAGTCTCCCCTTTCCATAATGGGGTCATATTAGTTTGTAGCTGAGAGTCTCCTCTTTCCCATTAGTTTGTATCTGAGTCTCCCTTTCCATAGTGGGGTCATGTTATTAGTTTGTCATATTATCTGAGTCTCTTTCCTTTCCAGTTTGTAGTGTCTCCCCTTTCCATAGTGGGGTCATATTAGTTTGTATCTGAGTCTCCTCTTTCCATAGTGGGGTCATATTAGTTTGTAGCTGAGAGTCTCCTCTTTCCATAGTGGGGTCATATTAGTTTGTATCTGAGCTGAGAGTCTCCTCTTTCCATAGTGGGGTCATATTAGTTTGTAGCTGAGAGTCTCCTCTTTCCATAGTGGGGTCATATTAGTTTGTAGCTGAGTCTCCTTTCCATAGTGGGGTCATATTAGTTTGTAGCTGAGAGTCTCCTCTTTCCATAGTGGGGTCATATTAGTTTGTAGCTGAGTCTCCTCTTTCCATGAGTGGGGTCATATTAGTTTGTAGCTGAGAGTCTCCCCTTTCCATAGTGGGGTCATATTAGTTTGTAGCTGAGTAGCTGAGTCTCCTCTTTCCTTCATATTAGTTTGTAGCTGAGTCTCCTTTCCATATTGGGGTCATATTAGTTTGTAGCTGAGTCTCCTCTTTCCATAGTGGGGTCATATTAGTTTGTAGCTGAGAGTCTCCTCTTTCCATAGTGGGGTCATATTAGTTTGTAGCTGAGAGTCTCCTCTTTCCATAGTGGGGTCATATTAGTTTGTAGCTGAGAGTCTCCTCTTTCCATAGTGGGGTCATATTAGTTTGTAGCTGAGTCTCCCCTTTCCATATTGGGGTCATATTAGTTTGTCGCTGAGTCCTCTTTCCATAGCAGGGTCATGTTAGCTTGTAGCTGAGTCTCCTCTTTCCATAGTGGGGTCATATTAGTTTGTAGCTGAGAGTCTCCTCTTTCCATAGTGGGGTCATATTAGTTTGTAGCTGAGTCTCCTCTTTCCATAGTGGGGTCATATTAGTTTGTATCTGAGAGTCTCCTCTTTCCATAGTGGGGTCATATTAGTTTGTATCTGAGTCTCCTCTTTCCATAGTGGGGTCATATTAGTTTGTAGCTGAGTCTCCTCTTTCCATAGTGGGGTCATATTAGTTTGTATCTGAGTCTCCTCTTTCCATAGTGGGGTCATATTAGGTCATTTTAGTGGGGTCATATTAGTTTGTAGCTGAGAGTCTCCTTTCCATAGTGGGGTCATATTAGTTTGTAGCTGAGTCTCCTCTTTCCATAGTGGGGTCATATTAGTCTTTGTAGCTGAGAGTCTCCCTTTCCATAGTGGGGTCATATTAGTTTGTAGCTGAGTCTCTCTTTCCATAGTGGGGTCATATTAGTTTGTAGCTGAGAGTCCTTTCCATAGTGGGGTCATATTAGTTTGTATCTGAGAGTCTCCTCTTTCCATAGTGGGGTCATATTAGTTTGTAGCTGTCTCCCCTTTCCATTGTGGGGTCATATTAGTTTGTAGCTGAGAGTCTCCCCTTTCCATAGTGGGGTCATATTAGTTTGTAGCTGAGTCTCCTCTTTCCATAGTGGGGTCATATTAGTTTGTAGCTGAGAGTCTCCTCTTTCCATAGTAGTCATAGTATTAGTTTGTAGCTGAGTCCTCTTTCCATAGTGGGGTCATATTAGTTTGTAGCTGAGTCCTCTTTCCATAGTGGGGTCATGTTAGTTTGTAGCTGAGAGTCTCCTCTTTCCATAGTGGGGTCATATTAGTTTGTAGCTGAGAGTCTCCTCTTTCCATAGTGGGGTCATAGTGGGGTCATATTAGTTTGTAGCTGAGTCTCCTTTCCATAGTGGGGTCATATTAGTTTGTAGCTGAGAGTCTCCTCTTCCCATAGTGGGGTCATATTAGTTTGTAGCTGAGAGTCTCCTCTTCCCATAGTGGGGTCATATTAGTTTGTATCTGAGTCTCCTCTTTCCAATGTGGGGTCATATTAGTTTGTATCTGAGTCTCCTCTTTCCATAGTGGGGTCATATTAGTTTGTAGCTGAGTCTCCTCTTTCCATAGTGGGGTCATATTAGTTTGTAGCTGAGAGTCTCCTCTTTCCCATTAGTTTGTAGGAGTATCTCCTCTTTCCATAGTGGGGTCATATTAGTTTGTAGCTGAGTCCTCTTTCCAGTGGGGTCATATTAGTTTGTGGGGTCATAGTGGGGTCAAATTAGTTTTTCGCTGAGTCTCCTTTCCATAGTGGGGTCATATTAGTTTGTAGCTGAGAGTCTCCCCTTTCCATAGTGGGGTCATATTAGTTTGTAGCTGAGTCTCCTCTTTCCATATTGGGGTCATATTAGTTTGTATCTGAGTCTCCTCTTTCCATAGTGGGGTCATATTAGTTTGTAGCTGAGAGTCTCCTCTTTCCATAGTGGGGTCATATTAGTTTGTAGCTTTCCATAGTGGGGTCATATTAGTTTGTAGCTGAGAGTCTCCTCTTTCCATAGTGGGGTCATATTAGTTTGTGAGTCTCCTCTTTCCTAGTGGGGTCTCCTCTTTCCATAGTGGGGTCATATTAGTTTGTAGCTGGGTCATATTAGTGGGGTCATATTAGTTTGTAGCTGAGTCATAGTGGGGTCTTTCCATAGTGGGGTCATATTAGTTTGTAGCTGAGAGTCTCCTCTTTCCATAGTGGGGTCATATTAGTTTGTAGCTGAGAGTCTCCTCTTTCCATAGTGGGGTCATAGTGGGGTCAGTTTAGTTTGTGGGGTCTGAGTCTCTCTTTCCATAGTGGGGTCATATTAGTTTGTAGCTGAGAGTCTCCTCTTTCCATAGTGGGGTCATATTAGTTTGTAGCTGAGTCTCTCTTTCCATAGTGGGGTCATTTTGAGTTTGTAGCTGAGAGTCTCCTCTTCCATAGTGGGGTCATATTAGTTTGTAGCTGAGAGTCTCCTCTTTCCATAGTGGGGTCATATTAGTTTGTAGCTGAGTCTCCCCTTTCCATAGTGGGGTATCTGAGTCTCCTCTTTTGTGGGGTCATATTAGTTTGTAGCTGAGTCTCCTCTTTCCATAGTGGGGTCATATTAGTTTGTAGCTGAGAGTCTCCTCTTTCCATAGTGGGGTCATAGTGGGGTCATATTAGTTTGTAGCTGAGTCCTCTTTCCATAGTGGGGTCATATTAGTTTGTAGCTGAGTCTCCTTTCCAGCTGAGTCTCCTCTTTCCATTCCATATTAGTTTGTAGGGTCATGGGGTTAGTTTGTAGCTGAGAGTCTCCTCTTTCCATAGTGGGTCATATTAGTTTGTAGCTGGGGAGTCTCCTCTTCTTTCCATAGTGGGGTCAGTTTGTAGCTGAGTCTCTCTTTTTTGTAGCTGAGAGTCTCCCTTTCCATAGGTTTGTAGCTGAGAGTCTCCCCTTCCATAGTGGGGTCATATTAGTTTGTAGCTGAGAGTCTCCTCTTTCCATAGTGGGGTCATATTAGTTTGTAGCTGAGTCTCCTCTTTCCATAGTGGGGTCTGAGTCTCCTCTTTCCATAGTGGGGTCATATTAGTTTGTAGCTGAGTCTCCTCCTTTCCATAGTGGGGTCATATTAGTTTGTAGTTTGTAGCTGAGTCTTTCCATAGTGGGGTCATATTAGTTTGTAGCTGAGTTCCTCTTTCCATAGTGGGGTCATATTAGTTTGTAGCTGAGAGTCTCCTCTTTCCATAGTGGGGTCATATTAGTTTGTAGCTGAGAGTCTCCTCTTTCCATAGTGGGGTCATATTAGTTTGTAGCTGAGTCTCCTCTTTCCATAGTGGGGTCATATTAGTTTGGGGTCTAGTAGGCCATATTAGTTTGTATCTGAGTCTCCTCTTTCCATAGTGGGGTCATATTAGTTTGTAGCTGAGTCTCCTCTTTCCATAGTGGGGTCATGAGAGTCTCCCTCTTTCCATAGTGGGGTCATATTAGTTTGTAGCTGAGTCTCCTCTTTCCATAGTGGGGTCATATTAGTTTGTAGCTGAGAGTCTCCTCTTTCCATAGTGGGGTCATATTAGTTTGTAGCTGAGTCTCCTCTTTCCATAGTGGGGTCATATTAGTTTTGTAGCTGAGAGTCTCCCTTTTCCTTTCCATAGTGAGTCCAGTGGGGTCATATTAGTTTGTAGCTGAGAGTCTCCTCTTTCCATAGTGGGGTCATATTAGTTTTAGCTGAGAGTCTCCTCTTTCCATAGTGGGGTCATATTAGTTTGTAGCTGAGTCTCCCTTTCCATAGTGGGGTCATATTAGTTTGTAGCTGAGTCTCCCTTTCCATAGTGGGGTCATATTAGTTTGTAGCTGAGTCTCCTCTTTCTTTTCCATAGTGGGGTCATATTAGTTTGTATCTGAGTCTCCTCTTTCCATAGTGGGGTCATATTAGTTTGTAGCTGAGTCTCCTCTTTCCATAGTGGGGTCATATTAGTTTGTATCTGAGTCTCCTCTTTCCATAGTGGGGTCATATTAGTTTGTAGCTGAGGTCATATTAGTTTGTAGCTGAGATTTCCATAGTGGGGTCATATTAGTTTGTAGCTGAGAGTCTCCTCTTTCCATAGTGGGGTCAGCTGAGAGTCTCCTCTTTTCCATAGTGGGGTCATGTTAGTTTGTAGCTGAGAGTCTCCCCTTTCCATAGTGGGGTCATATTAGTTTGTAGCTGAGTCTCCTCTTTCCATAGTGGGGTCATATTAGTTTGTAGCTGAGTCTCCTCTTTCCATAGTGGGGTCATATTAGTTTGTAGCTGAGAGTCTCCTCTTTCCATAGTGGGGTCATAGTGGGGTCATATTAGTTTGTAGCTGAGTCCTCTTTCCATAGTGGGGTCATATTAGTTTGTAGCTGAGTCTCTTTCCATAGTGGGGTCTTTCCTTTAGTGGGGTCATATTAGTTTGTAGCTGAGAGTCTCCTCTTTCCATAGTGGGGTCATATTAGTTTGTAGCTGAGAGTCTCCTCTTTCCATAGTGGGGTCATATTAGTTTGTAGCTGAGAGTCTCCTCTTTCCATAGTGGGGTCATATTAGTCATAGTTAGTTTGTAGCTGAGTCTCCTCTTTCCATAGTGGGGTCATATTAGTTTGTAGCTGAGAGTCTCCTCTTTCCAGTGGGGTCATATTAGTTTTTAGCTGAGGTCCTTTCCATAGTGGGGTCATATTAGTTTGTAGCTGAGTCTCCTCTTTCCATAGTGGGGTCATATTAGTTTGTATCTGAGTCTCCTCTTTCCATAGTGGGGTCATATTAGTTTGTAGCTGAGTCTCCTCTTTCCATAGTGGGGTCATATTAGTTTGTAGCTGAGAGTCTCCTCTTTCCATAGTGGGGTCATATTAGTTTGTAGCTGAGCTGAGAGTCTCCTCTTTCCATAGTGGGGTCATATTAGTTTGTAGCTGAGAGTCTCCTCTTTCCATCCAATGTGGGGTCATATTAGTTTGTATCTGAGTCTCCTCTTTCCATAGTGGGGTCATATTAGTTTGTAGCTGAGTCTCCTCTTTCCATAGTGGGGTCATATTAGTTTGTAGCTGAGAGTCTCCTCTTTCCATAGTGGGGTCATATTAGTTTGTAGCTGAGTCTCCCCTTTCCATATTGGGGTCATATTAGTTTGTCGCTGAGTCCTCTTTCCATAGTGGGGTCATATTAGTCTCCTCTTTCCATAGTGGGGTCATATTAGTTTGTAGCTGAGTCTCCCTTTCCATAGTGGGGTCATATTAGTTTGTAGCTGAGAGTCTCCTCTTTCCATAGTGGGGTCATATTAGTTTGTAGCTGAGAGTCTCCTCTTTCCATAGTGGGGTCATATTAGTTTGTATCTGAGTCTCCTCTTTCCATAGTGGGGTCATATTAGTTTGTATCTGAGTCTCCTCTTTCCATAGTGGGGTCATATTAGTTTGTAGCTGAGAGTCTCTCCTTTCCATAGTGGGGTCATATTAGTTTGTATCTGAGTCTCCTCTTTCCATAGTGGGGTCATATTAGTTTGTATCTGAGAGTCTCCTCTTTCCATAGTGGGGTCATATTAGTTTGTATCTGAGAGTCTCCTCTTTCCATAGTGGGGTCATATTAGTTTGTAGCTGAGTCTCCTCTTTCATAGTGGGGTCATATTAGTTTGTAGCTGAGGTCATGGGGTCATATTAGTTTGTAGCTGAGTCTCCTCTTTCCATAGTGGGGTCATAGTTCATATTAGTTTGTAGCTGAGAGTCTCCTCTTTCCATAGTGGGGTCATATTAGTTTGTAGCTGAGTCCTCTTTCCATAGTGGGGTCATATTAGTTTGTAGCTGAGTCTCCTCTTTCCATAGTGGGGTCATATGGGGTTTGTAGCTGAGTCTCCTCTTTCCATAGTGGGGTCATATTAGTTTGTAGCTGAGTCTCCTTTCATAGTGGGGTCCTGAGAGTCTTTCCATAGTGGGGTCATATTAGTTTGTAGCTGAGAGTCTCCTCTTTCCATAGTGGGGTCATATTAGTTTGTAGTCTGTAGCTGAGTCTCCTCTTTCCATAGTGGGGTCATTAGTTTGTAGCTGAGTCTCCTCTTTCCATAGTGGGGTCATATTAGTTTGTAGCTGAGAGTCTCCTCTTTCCATAGTGGGGTCATATTAGTTTGTAGCTGAGAGTCTCCCCTTTCCATAGTGGGGTCATATTAGTTTGTAGCTGAGTCTCCTCTTTCCATAGTGGGGTCATATTAGTTTTTGTCCATAGTGGGGTCATATTAGTTTGAGTCTCCCTTTCCATAGTGGGGTCATATTAGTTTGTGCTGAGTCTCCCTTTCCTGGGGTCATATTAGTTTGTAGCTGAGTCTCCTCTTTCCATAGTGGGGTCATATTAGTTTGTAGCTGAGAGTCTCCTCTTTCCATAGTGGGGTCATATTAGTTTGTAGCTGAGTCTCCTCTTTCCTTTCCAGTTTGTAGCTGAGTGGGGTCATATTAGTTTGTATCTGAGAGTCTCCTCCTTTCCATAGTTTGTGGGGTCATATTAGTTTGTAGCTGAGACTCCTTTCCATAGTGGGGTCATATTAGTTTGTAGCTGAGAGTCTCCTCTTTCCATAGTGGGGTCATATTAGTTTGTAGCTGAGTCTCCTCCTTTCCATAGTGGGGTCATATTAGTTTGTAGCTGAGTCTCCCTTTCCATAGTGGGGTCATATTAGTTTGTAGCTGTCTCCCTTTCCATTGTGGGGTCATATTAGTTTGTAGTCTCCTCTTTCCTGGGGTCATATTAGTTTGTCTGAGTCTCTTTCCATAGTGGGGTCATATTAGTTTGTATCTGAGAGTCTCCTCTTTCCATAGTGGGGTCATATTAGTTTGTAGCTGAGAGTCTCCTCTTTCCATAGTGGGGTCATATTAGTTTGTACCTGAGAGTCTCCCCTTTCCATAGTGGGGTCATATTCGTTTGTAGCTGAGTCTCCCCTTTCAATAGTGGGGTCATATTAGTTTGTCCCTGAGTCTCCCCTTCCCATAGTGGGGTCATATTAGTTTGTCCCTGAGTCTCCCCTTTCCATAGTGGGGTCATATTAGTTTGTAGCTGAGAGTCTCCTCTTTCCATAGTGGGGTCATATTAGTTTGTACCTGAGAGTCTCCTCTTTCCATAGTGGGGTCATATTAGTTTGTAGCTGAGAGTCTCTCCTTTCCATAGTGGGGTCATATTAGTTTGTATCTGGGAGTCTCCTCTTTCCATGGTGGGGTCACATTAGTTTGTAGCTGAGAGTCTCCTTTCCATAGTGGGGTCATATTAGTTTGTATCTGAGAGTCTCCTCTTTCCATAGTGGGGTCAAATTAGTTTGTATCTGAGTCTCCCCTTTCCATAGTGTCCTAGTGGGGTCATATTAGTTTGTAGCTGAGTCTCCTCTTTCCATAGTGGGGTCATATTAGTTTGTATCTGAGTCTCCTCTTTCCATAGTGGGGTCATATTAGTTTGTAGCTGAGAGTCTCCTTTTTCCATAGTGGGGTCATATTAGTTTGTAGCTGAGAGTCTCCTCTTTCCATAGTGGGGTCATATTAGTTTGTAGCTGAGAGTCTCCTCTTTCCATAGTGGGGTCATGTTAGTTTGTAGCTGAGAGTCTCCTCTTTCCATGGTGGGGTCATATTAGTTTGTAGCTGAGTCCTCTTTCCATAGTGGGGTCATATTAGTTTGTAGCTGAGAGTCTCCCCTTTCCATAGTGGGGTCATATTAGTTTGTAGCTGAGTCCTCTTTCCATAGTGGGGTCATATTAGTTTGTAGCTGAGTCCTCTTTCCATAGTGGGGTCATGTTAGTTTGTAGCTGAGAGTCTCCTATTTCCATAGTGGGGTCAAATTAGTTTGTAGCTGAGTCTCCTTTCCAAAGTGGGGTCATATTAGTTTGTAGCTGAGTCCTCTTTCCATAGTGGGGTCATATTAGTTTGTAGCTGAGTCCTCTTTCCATAGTGGGGTCATGTTAGTTTGTAGCTGAGAGTCTCCCTCTTCCCATAGTGGGGTCATATTAGTTTGTATCTGAGTCTCCTCTTTCCAATGTGGGGTCATATTAGTTTGTATCTGAGTCTCCTCTTTCCATAGTGGGGTCATATTAGTTTGTAGCTGAGTCTCCTCTTTCCATAGTGGGGTCATATTAGTTTGTAGCTGAGAGTCTCCTCTTTCCATAGTGGGGTCATAGTGGGGTCATATTAGTTTGTAGCTGAGTCCTCTTTCCATAGTGGGGTCATATTAGTTTATAGCTGAGTCTCCCCTTTCCATAGTGGGGTCATATTAGTTTGTAGCTGAGTCTCCTTTCCATAGTGGGGTCATATTAGTTTGTAGTTGAGAGTCTCCTCTTCCCATAGTGGGGTCATATTAGTTTGTAGCTGAGAGTCTCCTCTTCCCATAGTGGGGTCATATTAGTTTGTATCTGAGTCTCCTCTTTCCAATGTGGGGTCATATTAGTTTGTATCTGAGTCTCCTCTTTCCATAGTGGGGTCATATTAGTTTGTAGCTGAGTCTCCTCTTTCCATAGTGGGGTCATATTAGTTTGTAGCTGAGAGTCTCCTCTTTCCATAGTGGGGTCATAGTGGGGTCATATTAGTTTGTAGCTGAGTCCTCTTTCCATAGTGGGGTCATGTTAGTTTGTAGCTGAGAGTCTCCTCTTTCCATAGTGGGGTCATAGTGGGGTCATATTAGTTTGTAGCTGAATCCTCTTTCCATAGTGGGGTCATATTAGTTTATAGCTGAGTCTCCTCTTTCCATAGTGGGGTCATATTAGTTTGTAGCTGAGTCTCCTTTCCATAGTGGGGTCATATTAGTTTGTAGCTGAGAGTCTCCTCTTCCCATAGTGGGGTCATATTAGTTTGTAGCTGAGAGACTCCTCTTCCCATAGTGGGGTCATATTAGTTTGTATCTGAGTCTCCTCTTTCCAATGTGGGGTCATATTAGTTTGTATCTGAGTCTCCTCTTTCCATAGTGGGGTCATATTAGTTTGTAGCTGAGTCTCCTCTTTCCATAGTGGGGTCATATTAGTTTGAATCTGAGAGTCTCCTATTTCCATAGTGGGGTCAAATTAGTTTTTCGCTGAGTCTCCTTTCCATAGTGGGGTCATATTAGTTTGTAGCTGAGAGTCTCCCCTTTCCATAGTGGGGTCAAATTAGTTTGTAGCTGAGTCCTCCTTTCCAAAGCGGGGTCATTTTAGTTTGTAACTGAGACTCCTTTCCATAGTGGGGTCATATTAGTTTGTATCTGAGAGTCTCCTCTTTCCATAGTGGGGTCATATTAGTTTGTATCTGAGAGTCTCCTCTTTCCATAGTGGGGTCATATTAGTTTGTAGCTGTCTCCCCTTTCCATTGTGGGGTCATATTAGTTTGTAGCTGAGAGTCTCCCCTTTCCATAGTGGGGTCATATTAGTTTGTAGCTGAGTCTCCTCTTTCCATAGTGGGGTCATATTAGTTTGTAGCTGAGAGTCTCCTCTTTCCATAGTGGGGTCATAGTGGGGTCATATTAGTTTGTAGCTGAGTCCTCTTTCCATAGTGGGGTCATATTAGTTTGTAGCTGAGTCCTCTTTCCATAGTGGGGTCATGTTAGTTTGTAGCTGAGAGTCTCCTCTTTCCATAGTGGGGTCATATTAGTTTGTATCTGAGAGTCTCCTCTTTCCATAGTGGGGTCATATTAGATTGTAGCTGAGAGTCTCCTCTTTCCATAGTGGGGTCATATTAGTTTGTACCTGAGAGGCTCCCCTTTCCATAGTGGGGTCATATTCGTTTGTAACTGAGTCTCCTTTCAATAGTGGGGTCATATTAGTTTGTCCCTGAGTCTCCCCTTCCCATAGTGGGGTCATATTAGTTTGTCCCTGAGTCTCCCCTTCCCATAGTGGGGTAATATCAGTTTGTAGCTGAGAGTCTCCTCTTTCCATAGTGGGGTCATATTAGTTTGTACCTGAGAGTCTCCTCTTTCCATAGTGGGGTCATATTAGTTTGTAGCTGAGAGTCTCTCCTTTCCATAGTGGGGTCATATTAGTTTGTATAGTCTCCTCTTTCCATGGTGGGGTCACATTAGTTTGTAGCTGAGACTCCTTTCCATAGTGGGGTCACATTCGTTTGTATCTGAGAGTCTCCTCTTTCCATAGTGGGGTCAAATTAGTTTGTATCTGAGTCTCCCCTTTCCATAGTGGGGTCATATTAGTTTGTAGCTGAGTCTCCTCTTTCCATAGTGGGGTCATATTAGTTTGTATCTGAGTCTCCTCTTTCCATAGTGGGGTCATATTAGTTTGTAGCTGAGAGTCTCCTTTTTCCATAGTGGGGTCATATTAGTTTGTAGCTGAGAGTCTCCTCTTTCCATAGTGGGGTCATATTAGTTTGTAGCTGAGAGACTCCTCTTTCCATAGTGGGGTCATGTTAGTTTGTAGCTGAGAGTCTCCTCTTTCCATGGTGGGGTCATATTAGTTTGTAGCTGAGTCCTCTTTCCATAGTGGGGTCATATTAGTTTGTAGCTGAGAGTCTCCCCTTTCCATAGTGGGGTCATATTAGTTTGTAGCTGAGTCCTCCTTTCCAAAGTGGGGTCATTTTAGTTTGTAGCTGAGACTCCTTTCCATAGTGGGGTCATATTAGTTTGTATCTGAGAGTCTCCTCTTTCCATAGTGGGGTCATATTAGTTTGTATCTGAGAGTCTCCTCTTTCCATAGTGGGGTCATATTAGTTTGTAGCTGTCTCCCCTTTCCATTGTGGGGTCATATTAGTTTGTAGCTGAGAGTCTCCCCTTTCCATAGTGGGGTCATATTAGTTTGTAGCTGAGAGTCTCCTCTTTCCATAGTGGGGTCATATTAGTTTGTATCTGAGAGTCTCCTCTTTCCATAGTGGGGTCATATTAGATTGTAGCTGAGAGTCTCCTCTTTCCATAGTGGGGTCATATTAGTTTGTAGCTGAGAGTCTCCTCTTTCCATAGTGGGGTCATATTAGTTTGTAGCTGAGAGACTCCTCTTTCCATAGTGGGGTCATGTTAGTTTGTAGCTGAGAGTCTCCTCTTTCCATGGTGGGGTCATATTAGTTTGTAGCTGAGTCCTCTTTCCATAGTGGGGTCATATTAGTTTGTAGCTGAGAGTCTCCCCTTTCCATAGTGGGGTCATATTAGTTTGTAGCTGAGTCCTCTTTCCATAGTGGGGTCATATTAGTTTGTAGCTGAGTCCTCTTTCCATAGTGGGGTCATGTTAGTTTGTAGCTGAGAGTCTCCTATTTCCATAGTTGGGTCAAATTAGTTTGTAGCTGAGTCCTCCTTTCCAAAGTGGGGTCATATTAGTTTGTAGCTGAGTCCTCTTTCCATAGTGGGGTCATATTAGTTTGTAGCTGAGTCCTCTTTCCATAGTGGGGTCATGTTAGTTTGTAGCTGAGAGTCTCCTCTTCCCATAGTGGGGTCATATTAGTTTGTATCTGAGTCTCCTCTTTCCAATGTGGGGTCATATTAGTTTGTATCTGAGTCTCCTCTTTCCATAGTGGGGTCATATTAGTTTGTAGCTGAGTCTCCTCTTTCCATAGTGGGGTCATATTAGTTTGTAGCTGAGAGTCTCCTCTTTCCATAGTGGGGTCATAGTGGGGTCATATTAGTTTGTAGCTGAGTCCTCTTTCCATAGTGGGGTCATATTAGTTTATAGCTGAGTCTCCCCTTTCCATAGTGGGGTCATATTAGTTTGTAGCTGAGTCTCCTTTCCATAGTGGGGTCATATTAGTTTGTAGCTGAGAGTCTCCTCTTCCCATAGTGGGGTCATATTAGTTTGTAGCTGAGAGTCTCCTCTTCCCATAGTGGGGTCATATTAGTTTGTATCTGAGTCTCCTCTTTCCAATGTGGGGTCATATTAGTTTGTATCTGAGTCTCCTCTTTCCATAGTGGGGTCATATTAGTTTGTAGCTGAGTCTCCTCTTTCCATAGTGGGGTCATATTAGTTTGTAGCTGAGAGTCTCCTCTTTCCATAGTGGGGTCATAGTGGGGTCATATTAGTTTGTAGCTGAGTCCTCTTTCCATAGTGGGGTCATGTTAGTTTGTAGCTGAGAGTCTCCTCTTTCCATAGTGGGGTCATAGTGGGGTCATATTAGTTTGTAGCTGAATCCTCTTTCCATAGTGGGGTCATATTAGTTTATAGCTGAGTCTCCTCTTTCCATAGTGGGGTCATATTAGTTTGTAGCTGAGTCTCCTTTCCATAGTGGGGTCATATTAGTTTGTAGCTGAGAGTCTCCTCTTCCCATAGTGGGGTCATATTAGTTTGTAGCTGAGAGACTCCTCTTCCCATAGTGGGGTCATATTAGTTTGTATCTGAGTCTCCTCTTTCCAATGTGGGGTCATATTAGTTTGTATCTGAGTCTCCTCTTTCCATAGTGGGGTCATATTAGTTTGTAGCTGAGTCTCCTCTTTCCATAGTGGGGTCATATTAGTTTGAATCTGAGAGTCTCCTATTTCCATAGTGGGGTCAAATTAGTTTTTCGCTGAGTCTCCTTTCCATAGTGGGGTCATATTAGTTTGTAGCTGAGAGTCTCCCCTTTCCATAGTGGGGTCAAATTAGTTTGTAGCTGAGTCCTCCTTTCCAAAGCGGGGTCATTTTAGTTTGTAACTGAGACTCCTTTCCATAGTGGGGTCATATTAGTTTGTATCTGAGAGTCTCCTCTTTCCATAGTGGGGTCATATTAGTTTGTATCTGAGAGTCTCCTCTTTCCATAGTGGGGTCATATTAGTTTGTAGCTGTCTCCCCTTTCCATTGTGGGGTCATATTAGTTTGTAGCTGAGAGTCTCCCCTTTCCATAGTGGGGTCATATTAGTTTGTAGCTGAGAGTCTCCTCTTTCCATAGTGGGGTCATAGTGGGGTCATATTAGTTTGTAGCTGAGTCCTCTTTCCATAGTGGGGTCATATTAGTTTGTAGCTGAGTCCTCTTTCCATAGTGGGGTCATGTTAGTTTGTAGCTGAGAGTCTCCTCTTTCCATAGTGGGGTCATATTAGTTTGTATCTGAGAGTCTCCTCTTTCCATAGTGGGGTCATATTAGATTGTAGCTGAGAGTCTCCTCTTTCCATAGTGGGGTCATATTAGTTTGTACCTGAGAGGCTCCCCTTTCCATAGTGGGGTCATATTCGTTTGTAACTGAGTCTCCCCTTTCAATAGTGGGGTCATATTAGTTTGTCCCTGAGTCTCCCCTTCCCATAGTGGGGTCATATTAGTTTGTCCCTGAGTCTCCCCTTCCCATAGTGGGGTAATATCAGTTTGTAGCTGAGAGTCTCCTCTTTCCATAGTGGGGTCATATTAGTTTGTACCTGAGAGTCTCCTCTTTCCATAGTGGGGTCATATTAGTTTGTAGCTGAGAGTCTCTCCTTTCCATAGTGGGGTCATATTAGTTTGTATCTGGGAGTCTCCTCTTTCCATGGTGGGGTCACATTAGTTTGTAGCTGAGACTCCTTTCCATAGTGGGGTCACATTCGTTTGTATCTGAGAGTCTCCTCTTTCCATAGTGGGGTCAAATTAGTTTGTATCTGAGTCTCCCCTTTCCATAGTGGGGTCATATTAGTTTGTAGCTGAGTCTCCTCTTTCCATAGTGCGGTCATATTAGTTTGTATCTGAGTCTCCTCTTTCCATAGTGGGGTCATATTAGTTTGTAGCTGAGAGTCTCCTTTTTCCATAGTGGGGTCATATTAGTTTGTAGCTGAGAGTCTCCTCTTTCCATAGTGGGGTCATATTAGTTTGTAGCTGAGAGACTCCTCTTTCCATAGTGGGGTCATGTTAGTTTGTAGCTGAGAGTCTCCTCTTTCCATGGTGGGGTCATATTAGTTTGTAGCTGAGTCCTCTTTCCATAGTGGGGTCATATTAGTTTGTAGCTGAGAGTCTCCCCTTTCCATAGTGGGGTCATATTAGTTTGTAGCTGAGTCCTCTTTCCATAGTGGGGTCATATTAGTTTGTAGCTGAGAGTCTCCTCTTTCCATAGTGGGGTCATATTAGTTTGTAGCTGAGAGTCTCCTCTTTCCATAATGGGGTCATATTCGTTTGTAACTGAGTCTCCCCTTTCAATAGTGGGGTCATATTAGTTTGTCCCTGAGTCTCCCCTTCCCATAGTGGGGTCATATTAGTTTGTCCCTGAGTCTCCCCTTCCCATAGTGGGGTAATATCAGTTTGTAGCTGAGAGTCTCCTCTTTCCATAGTGGGGTCATATTAGTTTGTACCTGAGAGTCTCCTCTTTCCATAGTGGGGTCATATTAGTTTGTAGCTGAGAGTCTCTCCTTTCCATAGTGGGGTCATATTAGTTTGTATCTGGGAGTCTCCTCTTTCCATGGTGGGGTCACATTAGTTTGTAGCTGAGACTCCTTTCCATAGTGGGGTCACATTCGTTTGTATCTGAGAGTCTCCTCTTTCCATAGTGGGGTCAAATTAGTTTGTATCTGAGTCTCCCCTTTCCATAGTGGGGTCATATTAGTTTGTAGCTGAGTCTCCTCTTTCCATAGTGGGGTCATATTAGTTTGTATCTGAGTCTCCTCTTTCCATAGTGGGGTCATATTAGTTTGTAGCTGAGAGTCTCCTTTTTCCATAGTGGGGTCATATTAGTTTGTAGCTGAGAGTCTCCTCTTTCCATAGTGGGGTCATATTAGTTTGTAGCTGAGAGACTCCTCTTTCCATAGTGGGGTCATGTTAGTTTGTAGCTGAGAGTCTCCTCTTTCCATGGTGGGGTCATATTAGTTTGTAGCTGAGTCCTCTTTCCATAGTGGGGTCATATTAGTTTGTAGCTGAGAGTCTCCCCTTTCCATAGTGGGGTCATATTAGTTTGTAGCTGAGTCCTCTTTCCATAGTGGGGTCATATTAGTTTGTAGCTGAGAGTCTCCTCTTTCCATAGTGGGGTCATATTAGTTTGTAGCTGAGAGTCTCCTCTTTCCATAATGGGGTCATATTAGTTTGTAGCTGAGTCCTCTTTCCATAGTGGGGTCATGTTAGTTTGTAGCTGAGAGTCTCCTATTTCCATAGTGGGGTCAAATTAGTTTGTAGCTGAGTCCTCCTTTCCAAAGTGGGGTCATTTTAGTTTGTAGCTGAGTCTCCTTTCCATAGTGGGGTCATATTAGTTTGTAGCTGAGAGTCTCCTCTTCCCATAGTGGGGTCATATTAGTTTGTAGCTGAGAGACTCCTCTTCCCATAGTGGGGTCATATTAGTTTGTATCTGAGTCTCCTCTTTCCAATGTGGGGTCATATTAGTTTGTATCTGAGTCTCCTCTTTCCATAGTGGGGTCATATTAGTTTGTAGCTGAGTCTCCTCTTTCCATAGTGGGGTCATATTAGTTTGAATCTGAGAGTCTCCTATTTCCATAGTGGGGTCAAATTAGTTTTTCGCTGAGTCTCCTTTCCATAGTGGGGTCATATTAGTTTGTAGCTGAGAGTCTCCCCTTTCCATAGTGGGGTCAAATTAGTTTGTAGCTGAGTCCTCCTTTCCAAAGCGGGGTCATTTTAGTTTGTAACTGAGACTCCTTTCCATAGTGGGGTCATATTAGTTTGTATCTGAGAGTCTCCTCTTTCCATAGTGGGGTCATATTAGTTTGTATCTGAGAGTCTCCTCTTTCCATAGTGGGGTCATATTAGTTTGTAGCTGTCTCCCCTTTCCATAGTGGGGTCATATTAGTTTGTAGCTGAGTCTCCTCTTTCCATAGTGGGGTCATATTAGTTTGTAGCTGAGAGTCTCCTCTTTCCATAGTGGGGTCATAGTGGGGTCATATTAGTTTGTAGCTGAGTCCTCTTTCCATAGTGGGGTCATATTAGTTTGTAGCTGAGTCCTCTTTCCATAGTGGGGTCATGTTAGTTTGTAGCTGAGAGTCTCCTCTTTCCATAGTGGGGTCATATTAGTTTGTATCTGAGAGTCTCCTCTTTCCATAGTGGGGTCATATTAGATTGTAGCTGAGAGTCTCCTCTTTCCATAGTGGGGTCATATTAGTTTGTACCTGAGAGGCTCCCCTTTCCATAGTGGGGTCATATTCGTTTGTAACTGAGTCTCCCCTTTCAATAGTGGGGTCATATTAGTTTGTCCCTGAGTCTCCCCTTCCCATAGTGGGGTCATATTAGTTTGTCCCTGAGTCTCCCCTTCCCATAGTGGGGTAATATCAGTTTGTAGCTGAGAGTCTCCTCTTTCCATAGTGGGGTCATATTAGTTTGTACCTGAGAGTCTCCTCTTTCCATAGTGGGGTCATATTAGTTTGTAGCTGAGAGTCTCTCCTTTCCATAGTGGGGTCATATTAGTTTGTATCTGGGAGTCTCCTCTTTCCATGGTGGGGTCACATTAGTTTGTAGCTGAGACTCCTTTCCATAGTGGGGTCACATTCGTTTGTATCTGAGAGTCTCCTCTTTCCATAGTGGGGTCAAATTAGTTTGTATCTGAGTCTCCCCTTTCCATAGTGGGGTCATATTAGTTTGTAGCTGAGTCTCCTCTTTCCATAGTGGGGTCATATTAGTTTGTATCTGAGTCTCCTCTTTCCATAGTGGGGTCATATTAGTTTGTAGCTGAGAGTCTCCTTTTCCATAGTGGGGTCATATTAGTTTGTAGCTGAGAGTCTCCTCTTTCCATAGTGGGGTCATATTAGTTTGTAGCTGAGAGACTCCTCTTTCCATAGTGGGGTCATGTTAGTTTGTAGCTGAGAGTCTCCTCTTTCCATGGTGGGGTCATATTAGTTTGTAGCTGAGTCCTCTTTCCATAGTGGGGTCATATTAGTTTGTAGCTGAGAGTCTCCCCTTTCCATAGTGGGGTCATATTAGTTTGTAGCTGAGTCCTCTTTCCATAGTGGGGTCATATTAGTTTGTAGCTGAGAGTCTCCTCTTTCCATAGTGGGGTCATATTAGTTTGTAGCTGAGAGTCTCCTCTTTCCATAATGGGGTCATATTAGTTTGTAGCTGAGTCCTCTTTCCATAGTGGGGTCATGTTAGTTTGTAGCTGAGAGTCTCCTATTTCCATAGTGGGGTCAAATTAGTTTGTAGCTGAGTCCTCCTTTCCAAAGTGGGGTCATTTTAGTTTGTAGCTGAGACTCCTTTCCATAGTGGGGTCATATTAGTTTGTATCTGAGAGTCTCCTCTTTCCATAGTGGGGTCATATTAGTTTGTATCTGAGAGTCTCCTCTTTCCATAGTGGGGTCATATTAGTTTGTAGCTGTCTCCCCTTTCCATTGTGGGGTCATATTAGTTTGTAGCTGAGAGTCTCCCCTTTCCATAGTGGGGTCATATTAGTTTGTAGCTGAGAGTCTCCTCTTTCCATAGTGGGGTCATATTAGTTTGTATCTGAGAGTCTCCTCTTTCCATAGTGGGGTCATATTAGATTGTAGCTGAGAGTCTCCTCTTTCCATAGTGGGGTCATATTAGTTTGTACCTGAGAGTCTCCCCTTTCCATAGTGGGGTCATATTCGTTTTTAACTGAGTCTCCCCTTTCAATAGTGGGGTCATATTAGTTTGTCCCTGAGTCTCCCCTTCCCATAGTGGGGTCATATTAGTTTGTCCCTGAGTCTTCCCTTCCCATAGTGGGGTAATATCAGTTTGTAGCTGAGAGTCTCCTCTTTCCATAGTGGGGTCATATTAGTTTGTACCTGAGAGTCTCCTCTTTCCATAGTGGGGTCATATTAGTTTGTACCTGAGAGTCTCCCCTTTCCATAGTGGGGTCATATTCGTTTGTAACTGAGTCTCCCCTTTCAATAGTGGGGTCATATTAGTTTGTCCCTGAGTCTCCCCTTCCCATAGTGGGGTCATATTAGTTCGTCCCTGAGTCTCCCCTTCCCATAGTGGGGTAATATCAGTTTGTAGCTGAGAGTCTCCCCTTTCCATAGTGGGGTCATAATAGTTTGTAGCTGAGAGTCTCCTCTTTCCATAGTGGGGTCATATTAGTTTGTAGCTGAGAGTCTCCCCTTTCCACAGTGGGGTCATATTAGTTTGTAGCTGAGAGTCTCCTCTTTCCATAGTGGGGTCATAGTGGGGTCATATTAGTTTGTAGCTGAGTCTCCCTTTCCATAGTGGGGTCATATTAGTTTGTAGCTGAGAGTCTCCCCTTTCCATCGTGGGGTCATATTAGTTTGTTTGTATCTGAGTCTCCCCTTTCCATAGTGGGGTCATAGTGGGGTCATATTAGTTTGTAGCTGAGAGTCTCCTCTTTCCATAGTGGGGTCATATTAGTTTGTAGCTGAGAGTCTCCTATTTCCACAGTGGGGTCATTGTAGTTTGTAGCTGAGAGTCTCCTCTTTCCATAATGGGGTCATATTAGTTTGTAGCTGAGAGTCTCCTCTTTCCATAGTGGGGTCATATTAGTTTGTATCTGAGAGTCTCCTCTTTCCATAGTGGGGTCATATTAGTTTGTAGCTGAGAGTCTCCTCTTTCCATAGTGGGGTCATATTAGTTTGTAGCTGAGTCCTCTTTCCATAGTGGGGTCATATTAGTTTGTAGCTGAGAGTCTCCCCTTTCCATAGTGGGGTCATAGTGGGGTCATATTAGTTTGTAGCTGAGAGTCTCCTCTTTCCATAGTGGGGTCATATTAGTTTGTAGCCGAGAGTCTCCCCTTTCCATAGTGGGGTCATAGTGGGGTCATATTAGTTTGTATCTGAGAGTCTCCCCTTTCCATAGTGGGGTCATATTAGTTTGTATCTGAGAGTCTCCCCTTTCCATAGTGGGGTCATATTAGTTTGTATCTGAGAGTCTCCCCTTTCCATAGTGGGGTCATATTAGTTTGTAGCTGAGAGTCTCCCCTTTCCATAGTGGGGTCATATTAGTTTGTAGCTGAGACTCCTCTTTCCATAGTGGGGTCATATTAGTTTGTATCTGAGAGTCTCCCCTTTCCATAGTGGGGTCATATTAGTTTGTAGCTGAGTCTCCTCTTTCCATAGTGGGGTCATATTAGTTTGTATCTGAGAGTCTCCCCTTTCCATAGTGGGGTCATATTAGTTTGTAGCTGAGAGTCTCCTCTTTCCATAGTGGGGTCATATTAGTTTGTATCTGAGAGTCTCCTCTTTCCATAGTTGCATAGCAGTTGTTTGTATTATGTTAATTAGATTAATGTATATGTGTCAATATACTATTAATTGTTATCTCTGTTACTGTGGTGTTTCAGTGTTTACATCATGTACCACAGTGATAGTTCTCTCTCTGTATTTCAGTGTTTACATCATGTACCATAGTGATAGTTCTCTCTGTGTGTTTCAGTGTTTCCATCATGTACCATAGTGATAGTTCTCTCTGTGTGTTTCAGTGTTTACATCATGTACCATAGTGATAGTTCTCTCTGTGTGTTTCAGTGTTTCCATCATGTACCATAGTGATAGTTCTCTGTGTGTTTCAGTGTTTACATCATGTACCATAGTGATAGTTCTCTCTGTGTGTTTCAGTGTTTACATCATGTACCATAGTGATAGTTATCTCTGTGTGTTTCAGTGTTTACATCATGTACCATAGTGATAGTTCTCTCTGTGTGTTTCAGTGTTTCCATCATGTACCATAGTGATAGTTATCTCTGTGTGTTTCAGTGTTTCCATCATGTACCATAGTGATAGTTCTCTCTCTGTGTTTCAGTGTTTACATCATGTACCATAGTGATAGTTCTCTCTGTGTGTTTCAGTGTTTACATCATGTACCATAGTGATAGTTCTCTCTGTGTGTTTCAGTGTTTACATCATGTACCATAGTGATAGTTCTCTCTGTGTGTTTCAGTGTTTACATCATGTACCATAGTGATAGTTCTCTCTGTGTGTTTCAGTGTTTACATCATGTACCATAGTGATAGTTCTCTTTGTGTGTTTCAGTGTTTACATCATGTACCATAGTGATAGTTCTCTCTGTGTGTTTCAGTGCTGTTGAGTACACTGGTATACTGTAGCCTCGGACAAGGTGGAGGTGAGTACATTTATCTATATTCATCACTTGTTCTATAATAGTAACATTTCTCTATATTCATCACCTGATCTATAATAGTAACATTTATCTATATTCATCACCTGTTCTATAATAGTAACATTTATCTATATTCATCATCTGTTCTATAATTGTAACATTTATCTATATTCATCAACTGTTCTATAATAGTAACATTTCTCTATATTCATCACCTGTTCTATAATAGTAACATTTCTCTATATTCATCACCTGTTCTATAATAGTAACATTTCTCTATATTCATCACCTGTTCTATAATAGTAACATTTCTCTATATTCATCACCTCTTCTATAATAGTAACATTTCTTCCCGGTCTCTACAGTGATAGTCTGACCCCACTCAACACTCTCTCTCGTTGATGTCTCTCTGTTTGCATCTAGATCTACTGTCTCTATTATATTATATTATTACCTACCCCTACACTAGCCCTACCTACCCCTACACTAACCCTACCTGCACTACACTAACTCTGGCTACCCCACACTGGCACTGCCTGCCCTACACTGGCCCTACCTACCCTACACTAACCCTACCTGCCCTACACTAACCCTGCCTGCCCTACACTAACCCTACCTGCCCTACACTAACCCTGCCTGCCCTACACTAGCCCTGCCTGCCCTACACTGGCCCTGCCTGCCCCTGCACTAACCCTGCCTGCCCCTGCTCTGGCTCTAAATGCCCTGCACTAACCCTGCCTGCCCTGCTCAACCCTGCCTGCCCTGCACTGGCCCTGCCTGCCCCCTGCTCTAACTCTAAAATGCCTGCACTAGCCCTGCCTGCCCTGCACTGGCCCTGCCTGCCCTGCACTGGCCCTGCCTGCCCTGCACTGGCCCTGCCTGCCCTGCACTGGCCCTGCCTG
The DNA here is from genome assembly GCF_034236695.1 of Oncorhynchus nerka. Taxonomy (NCBI): domain Eukaryota; kingdom Metazoa; phylum Chordata; class Actinopteri; order Salmoniformes; family Salmonidae; genus Oncorhynchus; species Oncorhynchus nerka. The sequence goes on along the minus strand of NC_088407.1, from coordinate 2,152,869 downwards.
CCCTGCACTGGCCCTGCCTGCCCTGCACTGGCCCTGCCTGCCCTGCCTGCCCTGCACTGGCCTGCCTGCCCCTGCTCTGGCCCTGCCTGCCCCTGCTCTGGCCCTGCCTGCCCTGCACTGGCCCTGCCTGCCCTGCCTGCCCTGCACTGGCCCTGCCTGGCCTGCACTGGCCCTGCCTGGCCTGCACTAGCACTGCCTGCCCTGCACTGGCCCTGCCTGCCCACACTGGCCTATACTAACCCTGCACTGGCCCTGCCTGCCCCTGCACTGGCCCTGCCTGCCCTACACTGGCCCTGCCTGCCTGCACTAGCCCTGCCTGCCCTGCAACTGCACTGCCTGCAGGTGCACTAGCCCTGCCTGCCCTGCACTAACCCTGCCTGCCCCTGCACCAGCCCTGCCTGCCCTGCACTGGCCCTGCACTGCCCTGCACTAGCCCTATCTGCCCTGCTCTGGCCCTACCTGACCTGCACTAGCCCTGCCTGCCCTGCATTGGCCCTACCTACCCTACATTGGAGCCCTGCCTGCCCTGCACTAGCCCTACCTGCCATGCACTAACGCTGCCTGCCCTGCAATAACACTGCATGCCCCTGCTCTGGCCCTACCTGCCCTGCTCTGGCCCTACCTGACCTGCACTGGCCCTGCCTGCCCTGCACTGGCCCTGCCTGCCCTGCACTAGCCCTACCTGCTCTGCACTAGCCCTGCCTGCCCAGCACTGCTCTGCCTGCCCTGCACTGGCCCTGCCTGCCCTGCACTAACCCTACACTGCCCTGCACTAACCCTACCAACCTGGCCCTACACTGGCCCTCCTACCCTACACTAACCCTACCTACCCCTACACTAACCCTACCTGCCCTACACTACCCAGCCTACCCTTAACTAACCCTGCTGCCCTTACATTAACCATTCCTGCTCTGCACCCCCTGCACTGGCTCTGCCTGCCCTGCACTAACCCTGCCTGCCCTACCTGCCCTACACTAACCCTACCTGCCCTGCACTAACCCTGCCTGCCCTGCACTGGCTCTGCCTGCCCCTGCACTGAGCCCTGCCTGCCCCTGCACTGGCCCTGCCTGCTCTGCACTGGCCCTGCCTGCCCAGCACTAGCTCCTGCCTGCCCTGCACTGGCCCTACCTACCCTGCACTGGCCCTGCCTGCCCTGCACTATGGCTGCCAGCCTGGCCCTACACTGGCCCTCCTACCCTACAGAACCCTACCTGCCCTACACTAACCCTACCTACCCTACACTAACCCTACCTACCCTTAACTAACCCTACGCTACCCTTACATTAACCATTCCTACTCTACACTACCCCTACACTAACTCTACCTACCCTACACTAACCCTACCTACCCCTACCTACCCCTACACTAACCCTACCTACCCTACACTAACCCTACCTACCCTACACTAACTCTACCTACCCCTACACTAACCCTACCTACCCCTACACTAACCCTACCTACCCTACACTAACCCTACCTACCCCTACACTAACCCTACCTACCATACACTAACCCTAGCTACCCCTACACTCTTTCTCTCTCTCTGTTCCAGACTCTCTGAGTGTCAGTCCTGACAGATCTCAGTTCTTTAAATATGAGTCTGTCTCTCTGAGCTGTGAGGTTCAGGGGGACTCTGCTGGATGGAGACCGAAGAGATCCACAGTCTCTGGGGATCGTTCAGATTGTGGAAGAAAATGGGGAAAACCACAAGGGTCTTCATGCAACGTGTCACTAATACCATCAGACAGTGGAGTGTACTGGTGTGAGTCTGGGTCTGGAGAACACAGCAATGCTGTCAACATCACAGTACCTGGTATGTCCACAAACACCATCTACTAACATTATAGTGTTTAGTGGTTCATCTGGTTTCAGATAGATGATGTTATGTTTATATATGATGTTAATATATTATATACAGCTGGAGCTGTGATCCTGGAGAGACCTGTTTATATATTATATACAGTTGGTGCTGTGATCCTGGAGAGACCTGTTTATATATTATATACAGCTGGAGCTGTGATCCTGGAGAGACCTGTTTATATATTATATACAGATGGAGCTGTGATCCTGGAGAGACCTGTTTATATATGATGTTTATATATTATATACAGTTGGAGCTGTGATCCTGGAGAGACCTGTTTATATATTATATACAGCTGGAGCTGTGATCCTGGAGAGACCTGTTTATATATTATATACAGATGGAGCTGTGATCCTGGAGAGACCTGTTTATATATTATATACAGTTGGTGCTGTGATCCTGGAGAGACCTGTTTATATATTATATACAGTTGGTGCTGTGATCCTGGAGAGACCTGTTTATATATTATATACAGCTGGGGCTGTGATCCTGGAGAGACCTGTTTATATATTATATACAGCTGGAGCTGGGATCCTGGAGAGACCTGTTTATATATGATGTTAATATATTATATACAGCTGGTGCTGTGATCCTGGAGAGACCTGTTTATATATTATATACAGCTGGAGCTGTGATCCTGGAGAGACCTGTTTATATATGATGTTAATATATTATATACAGATGGAGCTGTGATCCTGGAGAGACCTGTTTATATATGATGTTTATATATTATATACAGCTGGAGCTGTGATCCTGGAGAGACCTGTTTATATATTATATACAGATGGTGCTGTGATCCTGGAGAGACCTGTTTATATATTATATACAGATGGAGCTGTGATCCTGGAGAGACCTGTTTATATATGATGTTTATATATTATATACAGATGGAGCTGTGATCCTGGAGAGACCTGTTTATATATGATGTTTATATATTATATACAGATGGAGCTGTGATCCTGGAGAGACCTGTTTATATATTATATACAGTTGGAGCTGTGATCCTGGAGAGACCTGTTTATATCTGATGTTTATATATTATATACAGATGGAGCTGTGATCCTGGAGAGACCTGTTTATATATTATATACAGTTGGAGCTGTGATCCTGGAGAGACCTGTTTATATATGATGTTTATATATTATATACAGTTGGAGCTGTGATCCTGGAGAGACCTGTTTATATATGATGTTTATATATTATATACAGTTGGAGCTGTGATCCTGGAGAGACCTGTTTTTATATGATGTTTATATATTATATACAGTTGGAGCTGTGATCCTGGAGAGACCTGTTTATATATGATGTTTATATATTATATACAGATGGAGCTGTGATCCTGGAGAGCCCTGCCCTTCCTGTGACTGAGGGAGATTCTGTGACTCTGCGCTGCAGATATCAGGTAACTCTCTCTAACCTCACAGCTGATTTCTACAAAGATGGATCCCTCATCAGGGCTGAGACTACAGGAGAGATGACCATCCCTGCAGTATCCAAGTCAGATGAAGGCCTCTACAAGTGTACCAACTCTGAAGGAGAATCACCAGAGAGCTGGATGACTGTGACAGGTGAGAATATGAGAAACCTTGACATTCAGATTATCTGGTTCTTCTTTACACTGTTAAGAGGTGCTGAAACCTGCATTATAAACTGGGTGGTTCTTCTTTACACTGTTAAGAGGTGCTGAAACCTGCATTATAAACTGGGTGGTTCTTCTTTACACTGTTAAGAGGTGCTGAAACCTGCATTATAAACTGGGGGGTTCCAGCCGATTGACAAAACATGTTTACTTCAGATCAAATAAAATGTTATTTGTCACATGATGCTGCCACCGCTTCAAGACAAATAACATTGTGCTCTGAATACAACCTCACAGTGAACAAAATACAGATAAGAATAAGAGATAAAGGTAACAATTAAAGAGCAAAATAACTGGTACAGAGTCAGTGTGGAGGCTTTATACAGGGTATTACGGTACAGAGTCAATGTGGAGGCTATATACAGGGGGTACTGGTACAGAGTCAATGTGGAGGCTATATACAGGGTATTACGGTACAGAGTCAATGTGGAGGCTATATACAGGGGGTACTGGTACAGAGTCCATGTGGAGGCTATATACAGGGTATTACGGTACAGAGTCAATGTGGAGGCTTTATACAGGGTATTACGGTACAGAGTCAATGTGGAGGCTATATACAGGGTATTACGGTACAGAGTCAATGTGGAGGCTATATACAGGGTATTACGGTACAGAGTCAATGTGGAGGCTTTATACAGGGTATTACGGTACAGAGTCAATGTGGAGGCTATATACAGGGTATTACGGTACAGAGTCAATGTGGAGGCTTTATACAGGGTATTACGGTACAGAGTCAATGTGGAGGCTATATACAGGGTATTACGGTACAGAGTCAATGTGGAGGCTATATACAGGTATTACGTACAGAGTCAATGTGGAGGCTATATACAGGGTATTACGGTACAGAGTCAATGTGGAGGCTATATACAGGGTATTACGGTACAGAGTCAATGTGGAGGCTATATACAGGGTATTACGGTACAGAGTCAATGTGGAGGCTATATACAGGTTATTATGGTACAGAGTCAATGTGGAGGCTATATACAGGGGGTACCGGTACAGAGTCAATGTGGAGGCTATATACAGGGGGTACCGGTACAGAGTCAATGTGGAGGCTATATACAGGGTACCGGTACAGAGTCAATGTGGAGGCTATATACAGGGTACCGGTACAGAGTCAATGTGGAGGCTATATACAGGGGGTACCGGTATAGAGTCAGTGTGGAGGCTTTATACAGGGGGTACTGGTACAGAGTCAATGTGGAGGCTTTATACAGGGGGTACCGGTACAGAGTCAATGTGGAGGCTATATACAGGGGGTACCGGTATAGAGTCAGTGTGGAGGCTATATACAGGGGTACCGGTACAGAGTCAATGTGGAGGCTATATACAGGGGTACTGGAACAGAGTCAATGTGGAGGCTTTATACAGGGGTACCGGTACAGAGTCAGTGTGGAGGCTTTATACAGGGGTACCGGTACAGAGTCAATGTGGAGGCTATATACAGGGGGTACTGGTACAGAGTCAATGTGGAGGCTATATACAGGGGTACCGGTACAGAGTCAGTGTGGAGGCTATATACAGGGGTACCGGTACAGAGTCAATGTGGAGGCTATATACAGGGGTACTGGTACAGAGTCAATGTGGAGGCTATATACAGGGGGTACCGGTACAGAGTCAATGTGGAGACTATACAGGGGTACGGTACAGAGTCAATGTGGAGGCTATATACAGGGGGTACCGGTACAGAGTCAATGTGGAGACTATATACAGGGGTACCGGTACAGAGTCAATGTGGAGGCTATATACAGGTATACGGTACAGAGTCAATGTGGAGGCTATATACAGGGGTACCGGTACAGAGTCAATGTGGAGTCTATATACAGGGGTACCGGTACAGAGTCAATGTGGAGGCTATATACAGGGGTGCTGGTACAGAGTCAATGTGGAGGCCATATACAAGTGCAGTACAGAGTCAATGTGGAGGCCATATACAGGGGGTACCGGCACAGAGTCAATGTGGAGGCTATATACAGGGGGTACTGGTACAGAGTCAATGTGGAGGCTATATACAGGGGGTACTGGTACAGAGTCAATGTGGAGGCTATATACAGGGGGTACTGGTACAGAGTCAATGTGGAGGCTATATACAGGGTACTGGTACAGAGTCAATGTGGAGGCCATATACAGAGGTACCCGGTACAGAGTCAATGTGGAGGCTATATACAGGGGGTACTGGTACAGAGTCAATGTGGAGGCTATATACAGGGGGTACTGGTACAGAGTCAATGTGGAGGCTATATACAGGGTTACCGGTACAGAGTCAATGTGGAGACTATATACAGGGTATTACGGTACAGAGTCAATGGAGGCTATATACAGGTACCGTACAGAGTCAATGTGGAGGCTATATACAGGGGGTACCGGTACAGAGTCAATGTGGAGGCTATATACAGGGTATTACGGTACAGAGTCAATGTGGAGGCTATATACAGGGTACCGGTACAGAGTCAATGTGAGGCTATATACAGGGTATTACGGTACAGAGTCAATGTGGAGGCTATATACAGGGGGGTGCGGTACAGAGTCAATGTGGAGGCTATATACAGGGGGTACCGGTACAGAGTCAATGTGGAGGCTATATACAGGGTATTACGGTACAGAGTCAATGTGGAGGCTATATACAGGGTATTACGGTACAGAGTCAATGTGGAGGCTATATACAGGGGGTAACCGGTACAGAGTCAATGTGGAGGCTATATACAGGGTATTACGGTACAGAGTCAATGTGGAGGCTATATACAGGGTATTACGGTACAGAGTCAATGTGGAGGCTATATACAGGGTATTACGGTACAGAGTCAATGTGGAGGCTATATACAGGGTGTTACGGTACAGAGTCAATGTGGAGGCTATATACAGGGGGTAGTGCAGAGTCAATGTGGAGGCTATATACAGGGTATTACGGTACAGAGTCAATGTGGGAGGCTATATACAGGGTGTTACGGTACAGAGTCAATGTGGAGGCTATATACAGGGTGTTACGGTACAGAGTCAATGTGGAGGCTATACAGGTATTACGGTACAGAGTCAATGTGGAGGCTATATACAGGGTGTTACGGTACAGAGTCAATGTGGAGGCTATATACAGGGTACCGGTACAGAGTCAATGTGGAGGCTATATACAGGGTATTACAGTACAGAGTCAATGTGGAGGCTATATACAGGGGGTACCGTACAGAGTCAATGTGGAGGCTATATACAGGGTATTACGGTACAGAGTCAATGTGGAGGCTATATACAGGGGTACCCGGTACAGAGTCAATGTGGAGGCTATATACAGGGGGTACCTGTACAGAGTCAATGTGGAGGCTATATACAGGGGGTACAGAGTCAATGTGGAGGCTATATACAGGGGTACCGGTACAGAGTCAATGTGGAGGCTATATACAGGGGGTACAGAGTCAATGTGGAGGCTATATACAGGGTATTACGGTACAGAGTCAATGTGGAGGCTATATACAGGGGGGTACCGGTACAGAGTCAATGTGGAGGCTATATACAGGGGGTACCGGTACAGAGTCAATGTGGAGGCTATATACAGGGGGTACGGTACAGAGTCAATGTGGAGGCTATATACAGGGGGTACCGGTACAGAGTCAATGTGGAGGCTATATACAGGGGTACCGGTACAGAGTCAATGTGGAGGCTATATACAGGGGCACCGGTACAGAGTCAATGTGGAGGCTATATACAGGGGGTACCGGTACAGAGTCAATGTGGAGGCTATATACAGGGGGTAACAGTACAGAGTCAATGTGGAGGCTATATACAGGGGGTACTGGTACAGAGTCAATGTGGAGGCTATATACAGGGGGTACCGGTACAGAGTCAATGTGGAGGCTATATACAGGGGGTACCGGTACAGAGTCAATGTGGAGGCTATATACAGGGGGTACCGGTACAGAGTCAATGGGCACCAGTTAGTTGAGGTAATATGTACATGTAGGTAGAGTTAATAAAGTGACTATTATACTATAGATAATAACAGAGTAGCAGCAGCATAGAAGAGGGTTTGGGGGGCAATTAGTAGTAGTAGGGTAGTCATTTGATTCAATGTTCAGGTCTCTTATGATTTGGGAGTAGAAGCTGTTTAGAAGCCTCTTGGACCTAGACTTGGTGCTCCGGTACCGCTTGCCGTGAGTTAGCAGAGAGAACGCTCTATGACTATGGGTGGCTGGAGTCTTTGACAATCTTTAGGGCCTTCCACCGCCTGGATGGCAGGAAGCTTGGCCCCAGTAATGTACTGACCCTGTAGTGCCTTGCGGTCAGATGCCGAGCAGTTGCCGTACCAGGCAGTGATGCTCTCGATGGTGCAGCTGTAGAACCTTTTGAGGATCTGAGGTCCCATGCCAAATCTTTTCAGTCACCTGAGTGGGAATAGGTTTTGTCGTGCCCTCTTCATGACTGTCTTGGTGTGCTTGGACCATGTTATTTTGGTTGTTATGTTGACACTTGAAGCTCTCGACCTGCTCCACTACATCCCTTTCGATGAGAATGAGGGCGTGCTCTGTCCTCTTTTCCTGTAGTCCACAATCATCTCCTTTGTCTTGTTCACGTTGAGGGACAATTTGTTGTCCTGGCACCACATGGCCAGGTCTCTGACCTCCTCCCTATAGGATGTCTCGTCGTTGTCGGTGATCAGGCCTACCACTGTTGTGTCGTCTGCAAACATAATGTTGGTGTTGAAGTCGTGCCTGGCTGTGCAGTCATGAGTGAACAGGGAGTACAGAAGGTGACTGAGCACGCTCCCCTGAGGGGCCCCTGTGTTGAGGTTCAGCGTGGCAGATATGTTGTTACCTACAGTTACCACCTGGGGGCGGCCCGTCAGGAAGTCCAGGATCCAGTTGCAGAGGGAGGTGTTTAGTCCCAGGGTCCTTAACTTATTGATGAGCTTTGAGGGCACTATGGTGTTGAACTCTGAGCTGTAGTCAATGAATAGCATTCTCACATAGGTGTTCCTTTTGTCCAGGTGGGAAAGGGCAGTGTGGAGTGCAATAGAGATTGCATCATCTGTGGATCTGTTAGGGCGGTATGCAAATTGGAGTGGGTCTAGGGTTTCTGGGATAATGGTGTTGATGTGAGCCACCAGCCTTTCATAGCGCTCCATGGCTACAGATGTGAGTGCTATGGGTCTGTCGTCGTTTAGGCAGACACTTGCCAGTGTTACCATTATTGATCTATGGTGGTCTGCTTATTTAAACATGTTGGTATTACAGACTCGGACAGGGAGAAGTTGAAAATGTCAGTGAAGACACTTGCCAGTTGGTCAGCACATGCATGTTGACCTGTTTGACGGTCTTACTCACATCGGCTGCGGAGAGAGTGATCACACAGTCACCCGGAACAGCTGGTGCTCTCATGCGTGTTTCAGTGCTATTTGCCTCGAAGCGAGCATACAAGAGATTTAGCTCTTCTGGAGGCTCGTGTCACTGGGCAGCTCTCGGCTGTGCTTCCCTTTGTAGTCTGTTATGGTTATCAAGCCCTGCCACATCCTACGAGCGTAGGAGATGGTGTAGTACAGATTTGATCTTAGTCCTGTATTGATGCTTTGACTGTTTGATGGTTCGTCGGAGGGCATTGCGGGATTTCTTATAGAGTCTCGCTTCTTGAAAGCGGCAGCCTTTAACTCAGTGTGGATGTTGTCTGTAATCCAAAGCTTCTGGTTGGGGTAAGTACATATGGTCACTTTGGGGACGACGTCATTGATGCACTTATTGATGGAGCCAATGACTGATGTGGTGTATCCTCAATGCATTCGGAAGAGTTACGGAGGGAGAGCTTTATTCCTCTGTGTGTTGAATAAAGGTGGTCTAGAGTTTTTAATCCTCTGGTTGAACATTTAACATGCTGAGAGAAATTTGGTAAAACAGATTTAAAAACTGTAATATCTTATGCTTCACTGAGTCGTGGCTGAACAACGAACAGCTGGATTGTTAGACATCAGCAGGATAGAACAGCAGCGTCTGGTAAGACAAAGGGGGGGGGTCGAACTATGTATATTTGTAAACAACAGCTGGTGCACGATATCTAAGGAAGTCTCAAGGTTTTGCTCACCTGAGGTAGAGTATCTCATGATAAGCTGTAGACCATACTATTTACCTAGAGAGTTTGCATCTGTATTTTTCGTAGCTGTCTACATACCAACACAGTCAGAGGCTGGCACTAAGACCGCACTGAATGAGCTGTATTCCGCCATAAGCAAACAGGAAAACGCCGGAGACTTTGATGCAGGGAAAATTTAAAAAATTAAAAAACCTCTTAGAACTACCCCTCCCGGCTCTAGGAGAATTGTCATCAACTGACACTAATTAGCGCAACAGACAAAAAATCTTACTAAAAAATATTCATATTCATGAAATCACAAGTGAAATATAGCGAAACACAGCTTAGCCTTTTGTTAATCACCCTGTCATCTCAGATTTTGATATTATGCTTCACAGCCAAAGCAAGACAAGCATTTGTGTAAGTTTATCGATAGCCTAGCATAGCATTATGTCCAGCTAGCAGCAGGTAACTTGGTCACGAAAATCAGAAAAGCAATCAAATTAAATAATTTACCTTTGATGAGCTTTGGATGTTTTCACTCACGAGACTCTCAGTTAGACAGCAAATGTTAATTTTGTTCCATGAAGATTAATTTTATAGCCGAAATCCCTCCGTTTGTTCTTCACGTTTGGTTGAGAAATCCACCGGAAATTGCGGTCACGACAACGCAGAAAAATAATCCAAATTAGATGCATAATATCAACAGAAACATGGCAAACGTTTTTTATAATCAAGCCTCAAGGTGTTTTTCAAATATCTATTCGATAATATATCAACCGGGACAGTTGGCTTCTTAGTAGGAGCGAGAGAAACAATGGCCGCCTTTGTCTATTAATCACTCTGAGAGCCACCATCTGACCACTGAAGCAATGTTGTCGTTCACGCTCGTTTTTCAAAATAAAAGCCTGAAACTATGTCTTGTGACACTAGACACATTAGGGAAGCCATAGAAAAAGGAATCTGGTTGATATCCCTTTCACTGCTCAATAGGGGCGCATAGGAACGCAGAGGTTTCTAAATAAGAGTCACTTCCTGATTGGATTTTTCTCAGGCTTTCGCCTGCAATATCAGTTCTGTTATACTCACAGATAATATTTTTTACAGTTTTGGAAACTTTAGTGTTTTCTATCCTAAGCTGTCAATTATATGAATATTCTATTTTCTGGTCCTGAGAAATAGGCCGTTTACTTTGGGACCGTTATTTTTCCAAAAATAAAAATAGTGCCCCCTAGTTTCAAGAGGTTTTAATGTCCCGTTAGTAGTTTAATCTTCCTCGTAGGTCGTCAATTTGATTTTCCAAAGATTGCATGTTAGCTAGTAGGACGGAAGGCACTGGGGGTTTATTCGATCTTTCTCCAGCTGCTGTTCCAACTCCCATTCCATCTCCAGCATCCCAGTGTAGTTCATGTCTCTGCCCATCACCATCCCAGTGTTGTCCATCTCTCTACCCAGCACCATCTCCAGTGTTTTAAATTGTTTTCTTTCTCCAACTGCAGTTCCAACTCCCATTCCATCTCCAGCAGTCCCAGTGTTGTCCATGTCTCTACCCAGGCTGCTGTGTAGTTTACTGGTGGGGTCTCCCTACCTGCTGGTGACCATCATACTGCTGGTGAAAGGCTGCAGGAGCAGGGCTCAAGGTGAGATCCTGAGTTTATACAGGATAGCCTCATTTGTAAATCAGAATTATATTATTATGGCCATTGAAATTCTGGCTATTAAAATTAGATCCAACAAGAACATCAAGGGGGAAAAAACAAAAAAAAAGAAGTGTTATTGTATGTTGATGACTATAGTCCGCAATCTGGATCCCTGCACAGACTCATTGAAGATCTTGGTCACTTTTCTATCCTCTTTGGACTAAAACCTAATTATAACAAGTATTATGTATTGGATCGTTAAAATACAGTGTTTACACCACCTTGTAGTTTACCAATAAAATGTGTGGATGGTGAAGTAGACATACTTGGTATTCACACCTACAAAAATATAAATGAACTGACCACAATTCATTTCAATCGATAGTTAACAAAAATAGATACAATTCTGCAACCATGGGAGGTAAATACTTGTCTTGGAAAAATCACATTGATTAACTCTTTGGTCCTATCAATGTTGACTGACTAATGGTCCTATCAATGTTGACTGACTAATGGTCCTTTCACAGTTGACTGACTAATGGTCCTAGCACTGTTGACTGACTAATGGTCCTATCAATGTTGACCGACTAATGGTCCTATCACAGTTGACTTACTAATGGTCCTATCACAGTTGACTGACTAATGGTCCTATCACAGTTGACTGACTAATGGTCCTATCACAGTTGACTGACTAATGGTCCTATCAATGTTGACTGGCTAATGGTCCTATCACTGTTGACTGACTAATGGTCCTATCAATGTTGACCGACTAATGGTCCTATCACAGTTGACTTACTAATGGTCCTATCACAGTTGACTGACTAATGGTCCTATCACAGTTGACTGACTAATGGTCCTATCAATGTTGACTGGCTAATGGTCCTATCACTGTTGACTGACTAATGGTCCTATCAATGTTGACCGACTAATGGTCCTATCACAGTTGACTGTCTAATGGTCCTATCAATGTTGACTGACTAATGGCCCTATCAATGTTGACTGACTAATGGCCCTATCACAGTTGGTCCTATCAATGTTGACTGGCTCATGGTCCTATCAATGTTGACTGACTAATGGCCCTATCACAGTTGGTCCTATCAATGTTGACTGTCTAATGGTCCTATCACTGTTGACTGACTAATGGCCCTATCACAGTTGGTCCTATCAATGTTGACTGGCTCGTGGTCCTATCAATGTTGACTGACTAATGGCCCTATCAATGTTGACTGACTAATGGCCCTATCACAGTTGGTCCTATCAATGTTGACTGGCTCATGGTCCTATCAATGTTGACTGACTAATGGTCCTATCACAGTTGACTTACTAATGGTCCTATCACAGTTGACTTACTAATGGTCCTATCACAGTTGACTTACTAATGGTCCTATCACAGTTGACTTACTAATGGTCCTATCACAGTTGATTGACTGACTAATGGTCCTATCACAGTTGACTGACTAATGGTCCTATCACAGTTGACTGACTGGCTCTGCCTACTCCAGAACAACTCATTTTTTTAAATCATATGAGCAAAAAACATTTAATTTGATTTGGAACTGGCATAAATAAAACAATATATCAGTTTAATCTGAGGACAAAATGGAGACAGCTACACCACACGTGTTTCACAATAAATGGGAGGAGATGTTCAATGTTCCATGGCACATGGTTTATCAACTGGTACAAAAAACTACACTTGATTCAACACTTAGAGTTTAGATTTTAAATTCTTATTTAACATTCTAGCCACCAACAGAATGCTATATAATATTATAGTATATTATATATATATAATAGATCATTTATTCTGGTAATGCCCCTATGTAGCTTGTTTCTGGTCACAGGTTCAGGTTCACAGGTTCAGGTTAAGAATTCACAACATGCACTTAAAATGAACCTTACAAATAGCTGTTGGTGTCACGCTCCCGCTCTTCCCCCCTGGTGCTTGAGGGCACCAATGTTACCTTTTTGTTGCATCCTGATCACACCTGCTTTTCCTCGTCACGCCCATCAGCGATATTGGACTCATCGTCTGTTTATTACCTATATTTGTCCCTGCTGCTGCATTGTCTTTTGTCTTTGTTTCCCGTTTTTTTGACGCTGTTCCTGTCTCGTCCGTTATACATTAAATGTTTTACTCCTGCTTCATCTCTCCATTAGTGATTTGGAAAGTCAGTTAATCAATAAACAATATTATAATACTGGTAGGAAAGGTTTTCGTCTTTAGCTCACAATCTGTAGATAATATACGATCAGAAAGGTTAAAACATTTTGTAGCATAATTGAAAAATATATGTCACATGGAAACCAAACGAGGTCACTGGTGATAGGTGGGATTAAAGAGCTGAGGTCTATGTTGATAGGTGGGATTAAAGAGCTGAGGTCTATGGTGATAGGTGGGATTAAAGAGCTGAGGTCTATGGTGATAGGTGGGATTAAAGAGCTGAGGTCTATGTTGATAGGTGGGATTAAAGAGCTGAGGTCTATGGTGATAGCTGGGATTAAAGAGCTGAGGTCTATGGTGATAGGATGGATGGTCTGAGAGAGGTGGGATTAAAGAGTTGAGGTCTATGGTGATAGGTGGGATTAAAGAGCTGAGGTCTATGGTGATAGGATGGATGGTCTGAGAGAGGTGGGATTAAAGAGCTGAGGTCTATGGTGATAGGTGGGATTAAAGAGCTGAGGTCTATGGTGATAGGATGGATGGTCTGAGAGAGGTGGGATTAAAGAGCTGAGGTCTATGGTGATAGGTGGGATTAAAGAGCTGAGGTCTATGGTGATTGGTTGGATGGTCTGAGAGAGGTGGGATTAAAGAGCTGAGGTCTATGGTGATAGGTGGGATTAAAGAGCTGAGGTCTATGGTGATAGATGGGATTAAAGAGCTGAGGTCTATGGTGATAGGTGAGATGGGCTGAGAGAGGCTGAGGGGATTAAAGAGCTGAGGTCTATGGTGATAGGTGAGATGGGCTGAGAGAGGCTGAGGGGATTAAAGAGCTGAGGTCTATGGTGATAGGTGAGCTGGGCTGAGAGAGGCTGAGGGGATTAAAGAGCTGAGGTCTATGGTGATAGGTGAGATGGGCTGAGAGAGGCTGGGGATTAAAGAGCTGAGGTCTATGGTGATAGGTGAGATGGGCTGAGAGGCTGGGGGATTAAAGAGCTGAGGTCTATGGTGATAGGTGAGCTGGGCTGAGAGAGGCTGAGGGGATTAAAGAGCTGAGGTCTATGGTGATAGGTGAGATGGGCTGAGAGAGGCTGAGGGGATTAAAGAGCTGAGGTCTATGGTGATAGGTGAGCTGGGCTGAGAGAGGCTGAGGGATTAAAGAGCTGAGGTCTATGGTGATAGGTGAGATGGGCTGAGAGAGGCTGGGGGATTAAAGAGCTGAGGTCTATGGTGATAGGTGAGCTGGGCTGAGAGAGGCTGAGGGGATTAAAGAGCTGAGGTCTATGGTGATAGGTGAGATGGGCTGAGAGAGGCTGAGGGGATTAAAGAGCTGAGGTCTATGGTGATAGGTGAGCTGGGCTGAGAGAGGCTGAGGGGATTAAAGAGCTGAGGTCTATGGTGATAGGTGAGCTGGGCTGAGAGAGGCTGGGGATTAAAGAGCTGAGGTCTATGGTGATAGGTGAGATGGGCTGAGAGAGGCTGAGGGGATTAAAGAGCTGAGGTCTATGGTGATAGGTGAGCTGGGCTGAGAGAGGCTGAGGGGATTAAAGAGCTGAGGTCTATGGTGATAGGTGAGATGGGCTGAGAGAGGCTGAGGGGATTAAAGAACTGAGGTCTATGGTGATAGGTGAGATGGGCTGAGAGGCTGAGGGGATTAAAGAGCTGAGGTCTATGGTGATAGGTGAGATGGGCTGAGAGGCTGGGGGATTAAAGAGCTGAGGTCTATGGTGATAGGTGAGATGGGCTGAGGGGGATTAAAGAGCTGAGGTCTATGGTGATAGGTGAGCTGGGCTGAGAGAGGCTGAGGGGATTAAAGAGCTGAGGTCTATGGTGATAGGTGAGATGGGCTGAGAGAGGCTGAGGGGATTAAAGAGCTGAGGTCTATGGTGATAGGTGAGCTGGGCTGAGAGAGGCTGGGGATTAAAGAGCTGAGGTCTATGGTGATAGGTGAGATGGGCTGAGAGAGGCTGAGGGGATTAAAGAGCTGAGGTCTATGGTGATAGGTGAGATGGGCTGAGAGGCTGAGGGGATTAAAGAGCTGAGGTCTATGGTGATAGGTGAGATGGGCTGAGAGAGGCTGAGGGGATTAAAGAGCTGAGGTCTATGGTGATAGGTGAGCTGGGCTGAGAGAGGCTGAGGGGATTAAAGAGCTGAGGTCTATGGTGATAGGTGAGATGGGCTGAGAGAGGCTGAGGGTATTAAAGAGCTGAGGTCTATGGTGATAGGTGAGATGGGCTGAGAGAGGCTGAGGGGATTAAAGAGCTGAGGTCTATGGTGATAGGTGAGCTGGGCTGAGAGAGGCTGAGGGGATTAAAGAGCTGAGGTCTATGGTGATAGGTGAGCTGGGCTGAGAGAGGCTGAGGGGATTAAAGAGCTGAGGTCTATGGTGATAGGTGAGATTAAAGAGCTGAGGTCTATGGTGATAGGTGAGATTAAAGAGCTGAGGTCTATGGTGATAGGTGAGATGGGCTGAGAGAGGCTGAGGGGATTAAAGAGCTGAGGTCTATGGTGATAGGTGAGCTGGGCTGAGAGAGGCTGAGGGGATTAAAGAGCTGAGGTCTATGGTGATAGGTGAGCTGGGCTGAGAGAGGCTGAGGGGATTAAAGAGTGTATGTTTGGTAATGTATTAGTGTTATGTGACTGCTTTTTATACCATGTATGTAAAATGTATATGTACAATTTATATGTAAAGTGTTGATAACTAGCTCTGATTGAACCATGTTGTAAAGTGTTGATAACTGTATCTCTGATTGAACCATGTTGTAAAGTGTTGATAACTGTATCTCTGATTGAACCATGTTGTAAAGTGTTGATAACTGTATCTCTGATTGAACCATGTTGTAAAGTGTTGATAACTGTATCTCTGATTGAACCATGTTGTAAAGTGTTGATAACTGTATCTCTGATTGAACCATGTTGTAAAGTGTTGATAACTGTATCTCTGATTGAACCATGTTGTAAAGTGTTGATAACTGTATCTCTGATTGGACCATGTTGTAAAGTGTTGATAACTGTATCTCTGACTGATTTGAATAGATTTTATTTGTACCTTTATTTAACAAATTCTTATTTTCAATGACAGCCTAGGAACAGTGGGTTAACTGCCTTGTTCAGGAGAAGAACAACAGATTTTGACCTTGTCAGCTCGGGTGTTTGATCTCGCAACCTTGCAATTACTAGTCCAACACTCTAACCACTAAGTATTGACAAGGTATTGACAGGTATTGACAAGGAGTAAATATCCCAGATATTGATTAGGAGTAAATATCCTAGGTATTGATGATGAGTAAATAGCACAGGTATTGATAAGGTAATTATCCAAAGTCTGTTCCTCTCCTTGTTTGGCAGTCGAAGTCACCGGTTATCTAGCCATCGCCGATCCATTTTCCATTTGTTTTGTCTTGTTTTCCTGGTTTTCATTCCCTTATTACAGGTTCTGTATTTGACTTAAATGTAACCTTCATGTCTTTGTGCGGAATTGTTTGTTGTGCTTGTGCACATTGTTGTCTGGTGTGAGACGGGTTTTGTACCCGTTGTTATTCTGGATGTAGCCCAGGTATTGATAATGAGTAAATAGCCCAGGTATTGATAATGAGTAAATAGCCCAGGTATTGATCATGAGTAAATAGCCCTGGTATTGATACATGGTAAATTGCCCTGGTGTTGATTAGGAGTAAATAGCCCAGGTATTGATACATTATAAATAGTCCTGGTATTGGTAAATAGCCTTGGTATTGATCAATGGTAAAATGACCTGGTATTGATAATTAGTACATTTCCCTGGTATTGATAAGGGAGAACTGGACATAAGCAGGAGCCCCATTGGAAGAGATTTGATAGAATTCTAAGTAGCACAGTATTGACTAGTAAATCATCTGATATGATTTACATTTCTAAATGGTTCTGTATTGGATAAGTAAATACATGGCCACACTGATTAACTATTTCTGTGTTGAACAGGTGATCGTGTTGAAGAAGAGTGAGGCTGAGATCACCTGATCACCATAACAACCATCAGAATGGAACTCATGGAATTCTAATATAGAACTGTGAGTCACAATGCTGTATGTTGTTACATTGTAGCTCCACCTGCTGGAACAATAGTGGCATTTGATCAAATGTGATCTATTAACTGATACATGTATTATTCTGATTGGAATGTGTTTTAATATAATGTGTGTTGTATTATTCATTCAGCAGCTGTCCTTTAACATCAGTCATATACTGGTCATATACTGTATAGCATTATGGTTGATACATTGTAAATGCCTTCACTTCTCATGTCTATACAGATCAACTGATAGGTGTTGTGGTTCAGGCATTATTGTTACAGGTTCAGTATAATGTTATACCGTTACATGTTACAGAGATAGAAAACATACAGGAGAGGAGAATTCAATTATTACAATTATTTACTTTATTTTCCCATTTTGGTCTCTAGAATAGTGCAGCATAATTTTATTTTATTTAAACATGAAACTAATGTAGGTCTTTTGTTTTATTGTGGTGGTTTTGTGCAAAATGATAATTATTCTATTAATCATCCTGGTAAGATATTGCTTTTGTCTTTGTAGCATATATAATTAAATAAGTGATTTTCCTCAATCATGTAGCCTGTTTTTTAATCAGTTCTGAATGACATCACAACCACTCTGTTTTTAATTTCACTCACTTCCTTTTATTTATCTTCTGAATGCTCCATTCCAGGTTCCCCCTACAGCCCCCAGGGCCTTGAGTATATTCTAAATGACTTGCTTTCATTTAGCCACAAGAGCCTTAGTGAGGTTGCACACTGATGTTGGCCGATTAGGCCTGGCTCATAGTCTGCATTCCAATTCATCCCAAAGGTGATCGATGGGGTTGAGGTCAGGAATCTGTGCAGATCAAGTTCTTCCACACCGATCTTGACAAACCATTTCTGTATGGACCTGGCTTTGTGCATTGTCATGCTGAAACAGGAAAGGGCCAAACTGTTGCCACAAAGTTGGAAGAACAGAATCGTCTAGAATGTCATTGTATGCAGTAGCGTTAAGATTTCTCCTCACTGGAACTATGGGGCCCGAACCAGGAAACATAGCCCCAGACAGTTATTCCTCCTCCACCATACTTTACAGATTGTCTGTAATTGTCACACTATTGTCATGACTGGCCTTTGAGGATCAGGTTACAGTGGATCACAGTTCTACAAGAGAGATCTCTTGACAGCCATATCAGACCGTATACCACGGGTATGAGAGATTTAAAAAAAAAAATGTTTACTGCTCTAGTTATATTGGTAATATTGGTTATATTGGTAACC
This sequence comes from Oncorhynchus nerka, assembly GCF_034236695.1. Taxonomy (NCBI): domain Eukaryota; kingdom Metazoa; phylum Chordata; class Actinopteri; order Salmoniformes; family Salmonidae; genus Oncorhynchus; species Oncorhynchus nerka. Next base: position 2,134,224 of record NC_088407.1, on the reverse strand, counting down.
AGTTTATAATAGCAATACAGAACCTCGGGCGTTACTTTTCAAGTCACCGGTTGTCTACCCACGCTGGGAGCGTCAACACGGCTGATTAGCCTCCTCAGATGCCCACACTCACAGAACGAGTGCAAGGAAACAGACAACTAAGAGAAAGGACATTGTGACATCTTGTGGACAATCAGAGACTTACACCTGCAGAGGAAAGATCAGAGATCTTGAACACGTAAATACATGCATTACACTTCAAACCCATAAGAGAGGCAGTTTGGGGTGTTAGGGCTAAACTAAGAGTAGTTTACAAATGCATCCAATTCTCTCTCTCTTTCTTTAAATCTCCATCTTGTGTAACACGTGTCTTATTGTGTTGGTCCGCGTGGGACCTGTTGTATTAAAATCGGTATTCTGATATTCTTTGAGTTAAATCGGGAAACGGTAACTCATTCAACAAACTTTTCCCATGATGCCCCAGGTTACTGAGTTAATGGTTACAGGATTAATTTAATCACGTAATTATAAACCTAGTTAATTATATTAGTATGTCATCACATTAACGATAACAGTGGCATGACATAATGCATTCAGGCAGGTAGCCTTGGACTGCCAGATGGTGAAGAGTGTTTCATCACTCGGGGAATGAGTTTCTCCAGAGTCCAATGGATGAGCTTTACACTAATCCAGCCAACACTTGGCATTGCGCATGGGGAACGTAGGCTTGTGTGTGACTTTTCTTCAATGGAAACCCATTTCATGAAGCTCCAGACAAACAGTTATTGTGTTGACGTTGCTTCCAGAGGCAGTTTGGAACTCTGTCGTCAGTGTTGCAACCGTGGACAGACGATTTTACGCGCCACGCGCTTCAGCACTCGGCGGTCCCCTGAGCTTGTTTGACTGAGCCGTTATTGCCCCTAGACGTTTCCACTTCACAATAACAACACTTACAGTTGACCGCTGAGCAGAAATTTCACGAGACTTGTTGGAAAGGTGGCATCATATGACGTTGAAAGTCAATGAGCTCTTCAGTATTCTATTGCCAATGTTTGTCTATTGAGATTGCATGGCTGTGTGCTTGATTTTATACACTGGTCAGTAACGGGTGTGGCTGATATATCCGAATCCACTTATTTGAAGGGGTGCTTCTACACCTGCATTGCTTGCTGTTTGGGGTTTTAGGCTGGGTTTCTGTACAGCACTTTGAGATATCAGCTGATGTACGAAGGGCTATATAAATACATTTGATTTGATTTAATTTGATGTACAGTACCAATAAATACGAATATGAGAAACCTTGACATTCAGATTATTTGGTTCTTCTTTACACTGTTAAATTTGAGACGTTATATTCATAATAATTTGTGTTCTTGTAATCTCGCTTGGTCATTAGACGCAATTATATGTACAGTACCAGTCAAAAGTTTGGACAGACCTATTCATTCCAGGGTTTTTCTTTATTTCTACTATTTTCTACATTGTAGAATAATAGTGAAGACATCAAAACTATGAAATAACACATGGAATCATGTAGTAAACAAAAAAAGTACATTTTTATATTTTCGATTCTTCAAAGTAGCCACCCTTTGCCCTGATGACAGCTTTGCACACTCTTGGCATTTTCTCAACCAGCTTCATGAGGTAGTCACTAATCAGTTGAGCTAATCAGTTGTGTTGTGACTAAGTAGGGGTGGTATACAGAAGATAGCCCTATTTGGTAAAAGACCAAGTCCATATTATGGCAAGAACAGCTCAAACAAGCAAAGAGAAACGACAGTTCATCATTGCTATAAGACATGAAGGTCAGTCAATACGGAACATTTCAAGAACTTAAAACGTTTCTTCAAGTGCAGTCGCAAAAAACATCAAGCGCTATGTTGAAACTGGCTCTCATGAGGACCGCCACAGGAAAAGAAGACCCAGAGTTACCTCTGCTGCAGAGGATAAGTTCATTAGAATTGCCAACCATTAGAATTGCCAACCTCAGAAATCGCCTAGTGATTAGAGCGTTGGACTAGTAACTGAAAGGTTGCAAAATTGAATCCCCGAGCTGACAAGGTTAAAATCTGTCGTTCTGCCCTGAACAAGGCAGTTAACCCACTGTTCCTAGGTCGTCATTGAAAATAGGAATTTGTTCTTAACTGACTTACCTAGTTAAATAAAGTTAAAATAAAGGACACGAAGAAGAGACTTGCTTGGGCCAAGAAACACAAGCAATGGATATTAGACCGGTGGAAATCTGTCCTTTGGTCTGATGAATCCAAATTTGAGTGTTTTGGTTCCAACCGCTGTGTCTTTGTGAGACGCAGAGTAGGTGAACGGATGATCTCAGCATGTATGGTTCCCAATGTGAAGCATGGAGGAGGTGTGGGGGTGCTTTGTTGGTGACACTGTCTGTGATTTATTTAGAATTCAAGGCACACTTAACCAGCATGGCTACCACAGCATTCTGCAGCTATACGCCATCTGATCTACTCTTAGTGGGAAGATCATTTGTTTTTCAACAGGACAATGACCCAAAACACAGCTCCAGCCTGTGTAAGGGCTATGTGACCAAGGAGAGTGATGGAGTGCTGCATCAGATGACCTGGCCTCCACAATCACCTGACCTCAACCCAATTGAGATGGTTTGGGATGAGTTGGACCGCAGAACAAAGGAAAAGCAGCCAACAAGTGCTCAGTTGTCATCAATTGTCATCAATTCAATGTTTTATTTTTATTTAACTAGGCAACTCAGTTATTAACAAATTCATTGTGCGTTGCCCTATGGTACTCCCAATCACGGCCGGATGTAATACAGCCTGAAATTGAACCAAGGACTGTAGTGACGCCTCTAAGATGCTTAGACCGCTGCGCCACTCGGGGCAAAGGGTGGCTACTTTGAAGAATCTAAAATCTAAAATCGAATAATATAAAATATATTTTGATTTGTTTAACACTTCTTTGGTTACTACATGATTCCATATCTGTTACTTCATAGTTTTGATGTCTTCACTATTATTCTACAATGTAGAAAATTGTAAAAAAAAAAAAAACTTGAATGAGTAGGTGTGTCCAAAATTTAGACTTGTACTGTATGTATATATCTCTAATACTGAATTATTCCTGAATCATTAGTTAAGTATCTTGCAGCAACATGGTGATAACAATTCCTTCCTCTCTGATTAAATTAGTGTAATTTCTGCCATACTGCTCACACCTGTCTAGCTAGTCAACAACTGGCAGTGAAAGTCACATTCATTTTATATGATCAGTGTTCTTGGGACAACATCACATGTACATTTGAAATATTTACTACAGCCTACGTGTTGTCACGTTAATTTCAAGATTCACTTTAGTTCACCTATGTGTTTTAGGACATTTGACACAAAGTTCATTTCCATATTAGAACACTAGTTGGAACTATATATCGCGAGATGACATGAAGTTAATGTCCATATCAGAACACTAGATGGAGATAGATATCGCGAGATGACATGAAGTTATTGTCCATATCAAGAACACTAGATGGAGATAGATATCGCGAGATGACATGAAGTTATTGTCCATATCAAGAACACTAGATGGAGATAGATATCGCGAGATGACATGAAGTTATTGTCCATATCAGAACACTAGATGGAACTAGATATCGCGAGATGATATTCAATAGAAGTACTGTAAGTGAAAGTGAAAGTAAAGTGTGAAACTCCACCGCCCTTTTCCTCCGTTATTTCTGGAACAGACGTCGTGTTACATTCTGTTCGTTGACAAATGAGCCTTTCGACTGTTTTGGTTTATTTTTCAAAATTCCTAATAGTTTTATTCATCAGTTACAAACAGCTTTACCTTGGAGTCAGACTTGTTTTGTTCGTGAAATGAAGACCTTTCCGACCTCGGCGGTCTGGTGTTTTGGGATTCTGTTCATCAGTGTTTCATTGATAACGACAGGTAGGACACAACATTATTCCTTCATTATTTAGCCTGTAGGCTATTTTATTATCTGAACATAATATTAATAAGAAAGAAACGGGGAGAATTCAAGTGCAGGATCAAAACCGAGTACAGGAAATGTAGATGTCTTGCCGTCGCTGCGTTGTAGTCTGATCAGAAAGGGCAGTTTGGGTGTGGTGCTGTAGGGTGGTGTCCGTGGCAGAGAAACACTATTTTCACGATACTTACAGTGACGGCAGTGACTGTTTCGTAACAGGATAGGAGATTTAGTTAAATTTGGGAAAAGGGGTCATGGAAAATTCTCTCCTAACTTGTTAAGAAAATCTTAACTGTATCAAGTCGCGTGAAGAGTGTCCGTCCGTGGTACTTTGCGCACAAAGTAGATGCGTTGTTGTTAAAGGAAGTGTAGCCATGTTTATGACTAGAAAGAGAAGACGTTTTGCGATCTTTTTAGTCATAAAAATGGCTAAAGCCAAGAAAGATTAGACACAATTGGTCGAAATAATTAAGGTTTTGGAGCAAGGGTTATGTTACGGTTAAGTATACTTTAGTGAGTGTTAAGATTAGGGTAATGACTATAGAGATAGAGGATTCATCTTTATATCAGTACCATTATAGATTAGGGTAATGATTATAGAGGTAGGTCTTTATATCAGTACCATTATAGATTAGGGTAATGACTATAGAGGTAGGTCTTTATATCAGTACCATTATAGATTAGGGTAATGATTATAGAGGTAGGTCTTTATATCAGTACCATTATAGATTAGGGTAATGACTATAGAGGTAGGTCTTTATATCAGTACCATTATAGATTAGGGTAATGACTATAGAGATAGGTCTTTATATCAGTACCATTATAGATTAGGGTAATGACTACAGAGATAGGGGATTATATCAGTACCATTATAGATTAGGGTAATGACTATAGAGATAGGTCTTTATATCAGTACCATTATAGATTAGGGTAATGACTATAGAGATAGGTCTTTATATCAGTACCATTATTTATCTTTATTACTGTGCCATATTCCTCCCTCATCATGTATTCAGCTGGTCTTCCTCCCTCATCATTCCTTCCTCTTTTATAGATCATGTATTCAGCTGGTCTTCCTCCCTCATCATGTATTCAGCTGGTCTTCCTCCCTCATCATTCCTTCCTCTGTTATAGATCATGTATTCAGCTGGTCTTCCTCCCTCATCATGTATCAGGGTATACTCTAATGGAAGCCTGCAGTACCCCGGTTGGCCTTCAACTTGAGTTACTTAATGAGAGGGGGGCAGCACTGAGCTAGCCTGCATGTTATGTCTAGTGGCAGCCTGCAGTACCCCGGTTGGCCTTCAACTTGAGTTACTTATTGAGAGGGGGCAGCACTGAGCTAGCCTGTAACATCACTTCCTGGAGTAGCTCAAACTGTCTACATAAATCTCCCACATGAGACGCCATCTTAACCCCATTCATTTGGCTTCAATGCACTATTGAGTCTTCACATAGGAATGAATGGTGTCATATGGGCCAGAATCCATCGAGCAACAGGAAGTTACCAGTTGTCTTTAACTGTGTGTCGTTTGTTTTTCTCCAGGGTCGTCTGAGGTTCAGGTTGTTGGACCGGCTGATCCAGTCGTTGCCTTAGCTGGTGATGATGTCATTCTACCATGTTCCCTGAAACCCAATGTCAGTGCTGAGGACATGACAGTGGAATGGACAAGATTGTACCTGAAAACAAGAAACGTCCATCTTTACCGTGACGGTCGAGACTCCAATGAGGAGCAACATCCATCCTACAGGGGAAGGACATCAATGTTTCATGAAGAACTGAAGAACGGCAACGTCTCCTTAAAGCTGAACAGAGTTACTGTCTCTGATGCTGGAGGCTACAGGTGCTTCCTTCCAACACTGACCAGCCAGGTGAAGGAAACCACCGTTCAACTCCTTGTTGGTGAGTCATGAATACTGGAGATGTGATCAGAGGTTGTATTGGTGAATCTGGGTGTTTGTTTTTTTTGCACAAAAATAATCTTAATCTTAATGTTGATAGCTAGAAAATAAGAAACAGGATTTTTAATATATATATTTTGTGATGGCTATATATAATACAAATGGAGGTGAGGGCGATGGAAATGCATTTGGCAGTTGATCTACTTCTGTTCTGTAAATTGTGTGTGGCTATTTTCAAAGGATCCCAGTCGGTTATGGGTTATGGGATACAGGGGGTCGAGGGTGGTCTGCCGGGCATTGGGAAACCAACTCGGGATGAGGAGGGCTTTTAGCGGGTGGAATAGTAATTGGAGGTTTACTTAGTAGCAATGCAAATATCATGGTACAACTATATAGACACTCAATCATCATGTTACTTTTTAATGGTACGTTTACAAACATATATTTTGATAAATTGAATTGAAAGTTGTGTCTCATTATGGTAAGTGGTGATATAAGTATAGCCAGGTATAATTGTAATGGCTTAGCAGATAATTAGAAAAGACTATCAGTATTTACCTGGATAAAAGAGAAGGAATATAATATCTATTGTTTACAGGAAACCCATTCAACAATTTTAGATGAAGTTTTGTGGAAAAGGACTGGGGGGCGAAATATATTTCTCCCATGGGCAAAGAAATGCAAAAGGGGTGATGATGGGGCGGCAGGGTAGCCTAGTGTGTTAGAGCGTTGGACTAGTAGGTCCATCATGATGGGGCGACAGGTAGCCTAGTGGTTAGAGCATTGGACTAGTAACCAAAAGGTTGCAAGATCAAATCCCTGAGCTGACAAGGTAAAAATCTGTTGTTCTGCCCCTGAACAGGCAGTTAACCCACCCTTCCTAGGCTGTCATTGAAAATAATAATTTGTTCTTAACTGACTTGTCTAGTTAAATAAAGGTATAAAACATTTTTTTTTTAATTTACAGTAATTTTGATCCAAATGTGCAAATTGTCCAAACAGATCCTCAAGGTAGATGGATTATTTAAAATAGATAATAATAAAACAGATTATTTTAAATATGTTATTGGAAAATAAACAGATATGGCTTATTAACCTATACGGTCTGAATAATGATGATCCAAGCTTCTGTGAAAATATATATAAGAATTGATCAACTCTACAAGCAACACTAGACTCTATTATTATGGTAGGAGATTTTAATACGGTCTTAAATACCTCTATGGACCGGAGGCACTTAAGGAAATCATGAATGTCATGGATATATTGGAATTAATGGATGTATGGAGTCTTAAATACCCTGACCTAGTGAGAGGTACATGGCGGAGGCTTAATCAATCATCTTGACTACTTTCTATTTCTCACCAAAAGTTTGGAAAGTGTTGATAGGGGACAGAATGCGGTCGGATCGTCACATAATTGGCATATATATATATTACTCCTACAGAATTTCCACATGGGCGAGGATATTGGAAATGTAATCAAAGCCTACAAGATGATAAATATGAAATATCGGGGACACCAGGCCTGGTATTCAAAGCTGATTTAGAAAAGGCTTTTGATAAAGTACAACTGGAGTTTATATTTAAATGCTTGGAATATTTCAATTTTGGGGAATCTCTTATAAAATGTGTTAAAGTTATGTATAGTAAGCCTAAGTGTAAAATAGTAAATAATGGCTACATCTTAGAAAGTTTTAAACTATCTAGAGGAGTAAAACAAGGTCCACTATCGACATATCATCATTCCTTCCTCTGTTATAGATCATGTATTCAGCTGGTCTTCCTCCCTCATCATGTATTCAGCTGGTCTTCCTCCCTCATCATGTATTCAGCTGGTCTTCCTCCCTCATCATGTATTCAGCTGGTCTTCCTCCCTCATCATGTATTCAGCTGGTCTTCCTCCCTCATCATTCCTTCCTCTGTTATAGATCATGTATTCAGCTGGTCTTCCTCCCTCATCAGTCCTTCCTCTGTTATAGATCATGTATTCAGCTGGTCTTCCTCCCTCATCATGTATTCAGCTGGTCTTCCTCCCTCATCATGTATTCAGCTGGTCTTCCTCCCTCATTCATATATTCAGCTGGTCTTCCTCCCTCATCATTCATTCCTCTGTTATAGATCATGTATTCAGCTGGTCTTCCTCCCTCATCATGTATTCAGCTGGTCTTCCTCCCTCATTCATATATTCAGCTGGTCTTCCTCCCTCATCATTCATTCCTCTGTTATAGATCATGTATTCAGCTGGTCTTCCTCCCTCATCGTGTATTCAGCTGGTCTTCCTCCCTCATTCATATATTCAGCTGGTCTTCCTCCCTCATCATGTATTCAGCTGGTCTTCCTCCCTCATCATGTATTCAGCTGGTCTTCCTCCCTCATTCATATATTCAGCTGGTCTTCCTCCCTCATCATGTATTCAGCTGGTCTTCCTCCCTCATCATGTATTCAGCTGGTCTTCCTCCCTCATCATGTATTCAGCTGGTCTTCCTCCCTCATCATGTATTCAGCTGCTCAGCACACAGCCTTTACAACACACTCCTCACACATCCAAACCTCCCACACTGTCACACTGCCTGTGTCCCAATATTCCTACTGTTGACTCACTGTCTGTGTCCCAATATTCCTACTACCTACTGTTGACTCACTGTCTGTGTCCCAATATTCCTACTACCTACTGTTGACTCACTGTCTGTGTCCCAATATTCCTACTACCTACTGTTGACTCACTGTCTGTGTCCCAATATTCCTACTACCTACTGTTGACTCACTGTCTGTGTCCTAATATTCATACTACCTGCTGTTGACTCACTGTCTGTGTCCCAATATTCCTACTAGCTGATGTTGACTCACTGTCTGTGTCCCAATATTCCTACTAGCTGATGTTGACTCACACTCTGTGTCCTAATATTCCTACTGTTGACTCACTGTCTGTGTCCCAATATTCCTACTACCTACTGTTGACTCACTGTCTGTGTCCCAATATTCCTACTGTTGACTCACTGTCTGTGTCCCAATATTCCTACTGTTGACTCACTGTCTGTGTCCCAATATTCCTACTACCTGCTGTTGACTCACTGGTTGTGTCCCAATATTCCTACTACCTGCTGTTGACTCACTGGTTGTGTCCCAATATTCCTAGGTGCTGTATCTCAGCCAGTGATCTCTGTTGTATCTTGTATCTGTAGGTGCTGTATCTCAGCCAGTGATCTCTGTTTTATCTTGTATCTGTAGGTGCTGTATCTCAGACAGTGATCTCTGGTTTATCTTGTATCTGTAGGTGCTGTATCTCAGCCAGTGATCTCTGGTTTATCTTGTATCTGTAGGTGTTGTATCTCAGCCAGTGATCTCTGTTTTATCTTGTATCTGTGTCTCAGCCAGTGATCTCTGTTTTATCTTGTATCTGTAGGTGCTGTATCTCAGCCAGTGATCTCTGTTTTATCTTGTATCTGTAGGTGTTGTATCTCAGCCAGTGATCTCTGTTTTATCTTATATATGTCTAGGTGCTGTATCTCAGCCAGTGATCTCTGTTGTATCTTGTATCTGTAGGTGCTGTATCTCAGCCAGTGATCTCTGTTTTATCTTGTATCTGTAGGTGCTGTATCTCAGCCAGTGATCTCTGTTTTATCTTGTATCTGTAGGTGCTGTATCTCAGCCAGTGATCTCTGTTTTATCTTGTATCTGTAGGTGCTGTATCTCAGCCAGTGATCTCTGTTTTATCTTGTATCTGTAGGTGCTGTATCTCAGCCAGTGATCTCTGTTTTATCTTGTATCTGTATCTCAGCCAGTGATCTCTGTGTTATCTTGTATCTGTATCTCAGCCAGTGATCTCTGTTTTATCTTGTATCTGTAGGTGCTGTATCTCAGCCAGTGATCTCTGGTTTATCTTGTATCTGTAGGTGATGTATCTCAGCCAGTGATCTCTGTGTTATCTTGTATCTGTGTAGGTGCTGTATCTCAGCCAGTGATCTCTGGTTTATCTTGTATCTGTAGGTGCTGTATCTCAGCCAGTGATCTCTGTTTTATCTTGTATATCTAGGTGCTGTATCTCAGCCAGTGATCTCTATTGTTGGAACTAAAGACTGGGGGGTGGTCCTGAAGTGTGAGTCTGGAGGCTGGTTTCCTGAACCTGGGATGGATTGGCTGGACAGTTCTGGAACCATCCTCCCTGCTGATGGACCTCCAGAGAGACACAGAGACTCAGAGGACCGCTACACTGTGAGACGACATGTCACCGTGGACCAGACTGACACCAACAGGTTCACCTGTAGAGTTCACCAGACGGAGCTCAACCACCTGAAGGAGACAGAGATTCATGTCCCAGGTGAGGTCTTCATTGGTTAATCCAAATACCTGAGACCTCTTGTTAGTTAGACTAGTTAGTGGAGGACTGTTTCCTAAGGGATGACCTTATTGGTCTGTTCAGTAGTATTTATAAATGATGCTTTACTTCCTGTACAGTATATATGTAGTGTTGTAATGGTTTGACATGACTTCTCTGTTTCAGATGACGTGTTTCCTAAATCACAAGTAGGGTTGATTATTGGTCTGATAGCAGCAGCTGTTGCAGTTCTTGCAGCTTCAGCTGGTGTCTACTGGTGGAGAAAACATACAGGTGAGTTTAACCTTGATGTCTGACTGGTCCTTGACCTCTGACTGGTCCTTGATGTCTGACTGGTCCTTGATGTCTGACTGGTCCTTGATCTCTGACTGGTCCTTGATGTCTGACTGGTCCTTGATGTCTGACTGGTCCTTGATCTCTGACTGGTCCTTGATGTCTGATTGGTCCTTGATCTCTGACTGGTCCTTGATCTCTGACTGGTCCTTGATCTCTGACTGGTCCTTGATGTCTGATTGGTCCTTGATCTCTGACTGGTCCTTGATATCTGACTGGTCCTTGATCTCTGACTGGTCCTTGATCTCTGACTGGTCCTTGACCTCTGACTGGTCCTTGATCTCTGACTGGTCCTTGATCTCTGACTGGTCCTTGATCTCTGACTGGTCCTTGATCTCTGACTGGTCCTTGATGTCTGACTGTCCATTAGACTCTATTCATTTATACCAGGTTACCTTCAGACCAGTCCTTTATTAGATCAGGATATAACTAGGAATGACCCATATACTGTCCATTAGACTTCATTTATACCAGGTTACCTTCAGACCAGTCCTGTATTAGATCAGGATATAACTAGGAATGACCCATATACTGTCCATTAGACTCTATTCATTTATACCAGGTTACCTTCAGACCAGTCCTGTATTAGATCAGGATATAACTAGGAATGACCCATATACTGTCCATTAGACTCTATTCATTTATACCAGAGGAAACAGGCTATGAGGGGTGGCCAGTCCTCTTCTTTTTAATGGTTATTATTGTAATGCATTTTTACACTTTCTTTTGTCTACAGAGAAGCTTAGAAGAGAATTTGAAGAAGAAGGTAAGTGTCTTGTTATAATATATGACCCTGTGAATAAATAAACATGTAAATCATGTTGTAGAGCACAACGGATTCAGGAGAGTTTGACCTTTGTACAACATGTCTGACCCCCAAACAGCCAATCAGACACTGAGTCTCTGCTTTTTTATGCATTTGTTTTATTTTGTCTACAGAGAAGAAGCTTGGTTTATTACTATAATACTGATGGGTCAACTGTTAATCACAGACCTCATGGTTTATTACTATAATACTGATGGGTCAACTGTTAATCACAGACCTCATGGTTTATTACTATAATACTGATGGGTCAACTGTTAATCACAGACCTCATGGTTTATTACTATAATACTGATGGGTCAACTGTTAATCACAGACCTCATGGTTTATTACTATAATACTGATGGGTCAACTGTTAATCACAGACCTCATGGTTTATTACTATAATACTGATGGGTCAACTGTTAATCACACCTCATGGACCTATAATCTGATGGTTTATTACTCGTGGTTTATTACTATAATACTGATGGGTCAACTGTTAATCACAGACCTCATGGTTTATTACTATAATACTGATGGGTCAACTGTTAATCACAGACCTCATGGTTTATTACTATAATACTGATGGGTCAACTGTTAATCACAGACCTCATGGTTTATTACTATAATACTGATGGGTCAACTGTTAATCACAGACCTCATGGTTTATTACTATAATACTGATGGGTCAACTGTTAATCACAGACCTCATGGTTTATTACTATAATACTGATGGGTCAACTGTTAATCACAGACCTCATGGTTTATTACTATAATACTGATGGGTCAACTGTTAATCAGACCTCAGACCTCAACTGTTAATCACAGGTTTATTACTATAATACTGATGGGTCAACTGTTAATCACAGACCTCATGGTTTATTACTATAATACTGATGGGTCAACTGTTAATCACAGACCTCATGGTTTATTACTATAATACTGATGGGTCAACTGTTAATCACAGACCTCATGGTTTATTACTATAATACTGATGGGTCAACTGTTAATCACAGACCTCATGGTTTATTACTATAATACTGATGGGTCAACTGTTAATCACAGACCTCATGGTTTATTACTATAATACTGATGGGTCAACTGTTAATCACAGACCTCATGGTTTATTACTATAATACTGATGGGTCAACTGTTAATCACAGACCTCATGGTTTATTACTATAATACTGATGGGTCAACTGTTAATCACAGACCTCATGGTTTATTACTATAATACTGATGGGTCAACTGTTAATCACAGACCTCATGGTTTATTACTATAATACTGATGGGTCAACTGTTAATCACAGACCTCATGGTTTATTACTATAATACTGATGGGTCAACTGTTAATCACAGACCTCATGGTTTATTACTATAATACTGATGGGTCAACTGTTAATCACAGACCTCATGGTTTATTACTATAATACTGATGGGTCAACTGTTAATCACAGACCTCATGGTTTATTACTATAATACTGATGGGTCAACTGTTAATCACAGACCTCATGGTTTATTACTATAATACTGATGGGTCAACTGTTAATCACAGACCTCATGGTTTATTACTATAATACTGATGGGTCAACTGTTAATCACAGACCTCTTGGTTTATTACTATAATTTGGGTCAACTGTTAATCACAGACTCATGGTTTATTACTATAATACTGATGGGTCAACTGTTAATCACAGACCTCATGGTTTATTACTATAATACTGATGGGTCAACTGTTAATCACAGACCTCATGGTTTATTACTATAATACTGATGGGTCAACTGTTAATCACAGACCTCATGGTTTTATTACTATAATACTGATGGGTCAACTGTTAATCACAGACCTCATGGTTTATTACTATAATACTGATGGGTCAACTGTTAATCACAGACCTCATGGTTTATTACTATAATACTGATGGGTCAACTGTTAATCACAGACCTCATGGTTTATTACTATAATACTGATGGGTCAACTGTTAATCACAGACCTCATGGTTTTTTATTACTATAATACTGATGGGTCAACTGTTAATCACAGACCTCATGGTTTATTACTATAATACTGATGGGTCAACTGTTAATCACAGACCTCATGGTTTATTACTATAATACTGATGGGTCAACTGTTAATCACAGACCTCATGGTTTATTACTATAATACTGATGGGTCAACTGTTAATCACAGACCTCATGGTTTATTACTATAATACTGATGGGTCAACTGTTAATCACAGACCTCATGGTTTATTACTATAATACTGATGGGTCAACTGTTAATCACAGACCTCATGGTTTATTACTATAATACTGATGGGTCAACTGTTAATCACAGACCTCATGGTTTATTACTATAATACTGATGGGTCAACTGTTAATCACAGACCTCATGGTTTATTACTATAATACTGATGGGTCAACTGTTAATCACAGACCTCATGGTTTATTACTATAATACTGATGGGTCAACTGTTAATCACAGACCTCATGGTTTATTACTATAATACTGATGGGTCAACTGTTAATCACAGACCTCATGGTTTATTACTATAATACTGATGGGTCAACTGTTAATCACAGACCTCATGGTTTATTACTATAATACTGATGGGTCAACTGTTAATCACAGACCTCATGGTTTATTACTATAATACTGATGGGTCAACTGTTAATCACAGACCTCCTCTGATGGGTTTAATTACTATAATACTGATGGGTCAACTGTTAATCACAGACCTCATGGTTTATTACTATAATACTGATGGGTCAACTGTTAATCAGACCTCATGGTTTATTTTATACTGATGGGTCAACTGTTAATCATGGTTTATTACTATAATACTGATGGGTCAACTGTTAATCACAGACCTCATGGTTTATTACTATAATACTGATGGGTCAACTGTTAATCACAGACCTCATGGTTTATTACACTAATACTGGTGGGTCAACTGTTAATCACAGACCTCATGGTTTATTACTATAATACTGATGGGTCAACTGTTAATCACAGACCTCATGGTTTATTACTATAATACTGATGGGTCAACTGTTAATCACAGACCTCATGGTTTATTACTATAATACTGATGGGTCAACTGTTAATCACAGACCTCATGGTTTATTACTATAATACTGATGGGTCAACTGTTAATCACAGACCTCATGGTTTATTACTATAATACTGATGGGTCAACTGTTAATCACCTCATGGTTTATTACCTCAACTGTTAATGGTTTATTACTATAATACTGATGGGGTCAACTGTTAATCACAGACCTCATGGTTTATTACTATAATACTGATGGGTCAACTGTTAATCACAGACCTCATGGTTTATTACTATAATACTGATGGGTCAACTGTTAATCACAGACCTCATGGTTTATTACTATAATACTGATGGGTCAACTGTTAATCACAGACCTCATGGTTTATTACTATAATACTGATGGGTCAACTGTTAATCACAGACCTCATGGTTTATTACTATAATACTGATGGGTCAACTGTTAATCACAGACCTCATGGTTTATTACTATAATACTGATGGGTCAACTGTTAATCACAGACCTCATGGTTTATTACTATAATACTGATGGGTCAACTGTTAATCACAGACCTCATGGTTTATTACTATAATACTGATGGGTCAACTGTTAATCACAGACCTCATGGTTTATTACTATAATACTGATGGGTCAACTGTTAATCACTGACCTCATGGTTTATTACTATAATACTGATGGGTCAACTGTTAATCACAGACCTCGTGGTTTATTACTATAATACTGATGGGTCAACTGTTAATCACAGACCTCATGGTTTATTACTATAATACTGATGGGTCAACTGTTAATCACAGACCTCATGGTTTATTACTATAATACTGATGGGTCAACTGTTAATCACAGACCTCATGGTTTATTACTATAATACTGATGGGTCAACTGTTAATCACAGACCTCATGGTTTATTACTATAATACTGATGGGTCAACTGTTAATCACAGACCTCATGGTTTTAATGGTTATACTGTATTTTCATTTGTGTTTTTTAAAGACTGTGTGTGTTTACAACGAGAAAACAAAGAATATTAATCAATATTCATATTTCCAGTCTTTATGATTATTATTGTAATGATTTTATACATTTGTTTTCTTTTGTCTACAGAGAAGAAGAAGTTTAGAGAACAAATGGAAGAAGGTAACTGTTGTCTTGTCAGAGTTTAACATATAGAGATTATGATGATGGGTCAACTGTTAATCACAGACCTCTTGGTTTATTACTATAATACTGATGGGTCAACTGTTAATCACAGACCTCATGGTTTATTACTATAATACTGATGGGTCAACTGTTAATCACAGACCTCATGGTTTATTACTATAATACTGATGGGTCAACTGTTAATCACAGACCTCATGGTTTATTACTATAATACTGATGGGTCAACTGTTAATCACAGACCTCATGGTTTATTACTATAATACTGATGGGTCAACTGTTAATCACAGACCTCATGGTTTATTACTATAATACTGATGGGTCAACTGTTAATCACAGACCTCATGGTTTTAATGGTTATACTGTATATTAATTTGTGTTTTTTAAAGACTGTGTGTGTTTACAACGAGAAAACAGAGAATATTAATCAATATTCATATTTCCAGTCTTTATGATTATTATTGTAATGCTTTTATACATTTGTTTTATTTTGTCTACAGTGAAGAAGAAGCTTGAAGAACTACTGGAACAACGAGGTAAGTGGGCTGTTGTCTTGTTAGTTTCACATATAGAGATTATGATGATTACTATAATACTGATGGGTCAACTGTTAATCACAGACCTCATGGTTTATTACTATAATACTGATGGGTCAACTGTTAATCACAGACCTCATGGTTTATTACTATAATACTGATGGGTCAACTGTTAATCACAGACCTCATGGTTTATTACTATAATACTGATGGGTCAACTGTTAATCACAGACCTCATGGTTTATTACTATAATACTGATGGGTCAACTGTTAATCACAGACCTCATGGTTTATTACTATAATACTGATGGGTCAACTGTTAATCACAGACCTCATGGTTTATTACTATAATACTGATGGGTCAACTGTTAATCACAGACCTCATGGTTTATTACTATAATACTGATGGGTCAACTGTTAATCACAGACCTCATGGTTTATTACTATAATACTGATGGGTCAACTGTTAATCACAGACCTCATGGTTTATTACTATAATACTGATGGGTCAACTGTTAATCACAGACCTCATGGTTTATTACTATAATACTGATGGGTCAACTGTTAATCACAGACCTCATGGTTTATTACTATAATACTGATGGGTCAACTGTTAATCACAGACCTCATGGTTTATTACTATAATACTGATGGGTCAACTGTTAATCACAGACCTCATGGTTTATTACTATAATACTGATGGGTCAACTGTTAATCACAGACCTCATGGTTTATTACTATAATACTGATGGGTCAACTGTTAATCACAGACCTCATGGTTTATTACTATAATACTGATGGGTCAACTGTTAATCACAGACCTCATGGTTTATTACTATAATACTGATGGGTCAACTGTTAATCACAGACCTCATGGTTTATTACTATAATACTGATGGGTCAACTGTTAATCACAGACCTCATGGTTTATTACTATAATACTGATGGGTCAACTGTTAATCACAGACCTCATGGTTCAATAGGCTTTTCAATGATTATTATTGTCATGCTTTTATATTTATCTTTCCTTTTGTCTGCAGTGATGAACCTTGGAAAAGATTCGGAAGAACGAGGTAAGTGGGCTGTTGTCTTGTTAGAGTTTCACATATAGAGATTATGATGATTACTATAATACTGATGGGTCAACTGTTAATCACAGACCTCATGGTTTATTACTATAATACTGATGGGTCAACTGTTAATCACAGACCTCATGGTTTATTACTATAATACTGATGGGTCAACTGTTAATCACAGACCTCATGGTTTATTACTATAATACTGATGGGTCAACTGTTAATCACAGACCTCATGGTTTATTACTATAATACTGATGGGTCAACTGTTAATCACAGACCTCATGGTTTATTACTATAATACTGATGGGTCAACTGTTAATCACAGACCTCATGGTTTATTACTATAATACTGATGGGTCAACTGTTAATCACAGACCTCGTGGTTTATTACTATAATACTGATGGGTCAACTGTTAATCACAGACCTCATGGTTTATTACTATAATACTGATGGGTCAACTGTTAATCACAGACCTCATGGTTTATTACTATAATACTGATGGGTCAACTGTTAATCACAGACCTCATGGTTTATTACTATAATACTGATGGGTCAACTGTTAATCACAGACCTCATGGTTTATTACTATAATACTGAATCAACTGTTAATCACAGACCTCATGGTTTATTACTATAATACTGATGGGTCAACTGTTAATCACAGACCTCATGGTTTATTACTATAATACTGATGGGTCAACTGTTAATCACAGACCTCATGGTTTATTACTATAATACTGATGGGTCAACTATTAATCACAGACCTCATGGTTTATTACTATAATACTGATGGGTCAACTGTTAATCACAGACCTCATGGTTTATTACTATAATACTGATGGGTCAACTGTTAATCACAGACCTCATGGTTTATTACTATAATACTGATGGGTCAACTGTTAATCACAGACCTCATGGTTTATTACTATAATACTGATGGGTCAACTGTTAATCACAGACCTCATGGTTTATTACTATAATACTGATGGGTCAACTGTTAATCACAGACCTCATGGTTTATTACTATAATACTGATGGGTCAACTGTTAATCACAGACCTCATGGTTTATTACTATAATACTGATGGGTCAACTGTTAATCACAGACCTCATGGTTTATTACTATAATACTGATGGGTCAACTGTTAATCACAGACCTCATGGTTTATTACTATAATACTGATGGGTCAACTGTTAATCACAGACCTCATGGTTTATTACTATAATACTGATGGGTCAACTGTTAATCACAGACCTCGTGGTTTATTACTATAATACTGATGGGTCAACTGTTAATCACAGACCTCGTGGTTTATTACTATAATACTGATGGGTCAACTGTTAATCACAGACCTCATGGTTTATTACTATAATACTGATGGGTCAACTGTTAATCACAGACCTCATGGTTTATTACTATAATACTGATGGGTCAACTGTTAATCACAGACCTCGTGGTTTATTACTATAATACTGATGGGTCAACTGTTAATCACAGACCTCGTGGTTTATTACTATAATACTGATGGGTCAACTGTTAATCACAGACCTCGTGGTTTATTACTATAATACTGATGGGTCAACTGTTAATCACAGACCTCATGGTTTATTACTATAATACTGATGGGTCAACTGTTAATCACAGACCTCGTGGTTTATTACTATAATACTGATGGGTCAACTGTTAATCACAGACCTCATGGTTTATTACTATAATACTGATGGGTCAACTGTTAATCACAGACCTCGTGGTTTATTACTATAATACTGATGGGTCAACTGTTAATCACAGACCTCATGGTTTATTACTATAATACTGATGGGTCAACTGTTAATCACAGACCTCATGGTTTATTACTATAATACTGATGGGTCAACTGTTAATCACAGACCTCATGGTTTATTACTATAATACTGATGGGTCAACTGTTAATCACAGACCTCATGGTTTATTACTATAATACTGATGGGTCAACTGTTAATCACAGACCTCATGGTTTATTACTATAATACTGATGGGTCAACTGTTAATCACAGACCTCATGGTTTATTACTATAATACTGATGGGTCAACTGTTAATCACAGACCTCATGGTTTATTACTATAATACTGATGGGTCAACTGTTAATCACAGACCTCATGGTTTATTACTATAATACTGATGGGTCAACTGTTAATCACAGACCTCATGGTTTATTACTATAATACTGATGGGTCATCTGTTAATCACAGACCTCATGGTTTATTACTATAATACTGATGGGACAACTGTTAATCACAGACCTCATGGTTTATTACTATAATACTGATGGGTCAACTGTTAATCACAGACCTCATGGTTTATTACTATAATACTGATGGGTCAACTGTTAATCACAGACCTCATGGTTTATTACTATAATACTGGTGGGTCAACTGTTAATCACAGACCTCATGGTTTATTACTATAATACTGATGGGACAACTGTTAATCACAGACCTCATGGTTTATTACTATAATACTGATGGGTCAACTGTTAATCACAGACCTCATGGTTTATTACTATAATACTGATGGGTCAACTGTTAATCACAGACCTCATGGTTTATTACTATAATACTGATGGGTCAACTGTTAATCACAGACCTCATGGTTTATTACTATAATACTGATGGGTCAACTGTTAATCACAGACCTCATGGTTTATTACTATAATACTGATGGGTCAACTGTTAATCACAGACCTCATGGTTTATTACTATAATACTGATGGGTCAACTGTTAATCACAGACCTCATGGTTTATTACTATAATACTGATGGGTCAACTGTTAATCACAGACCTCATGGTTTATTACTATAATACTGATGGGTCAACTGTTAATCACAGACCTCATGGTTTATTACTATAATACTGATGGGTCAACTGTTAATCACAGACCTCATGGTTTATTACTATAATACTGATGGGTCAACTGTTAATCACAGACCTCGTGGTTTATTACTATAATACTGATGGGTCAACTGTTAATCACAGACCTCGTGGTTTATTACTATAATACTGATGGGTCAACTGTTAATCACAGACCTCATGGTTTATTACTATAATACTGATGGGTCAACTGTTAATCACAGACCTCATGGTTTATTACTATAATACTGATGGGTCAACTGTTAATCACAGACCTCATGGTTTATTACTATAATACTGATGGGTCAACTGTTAATCACAGACCTCATGGTTTATTACTATAATACTGATGGGTCAACTGTTAATCACAGACCTCATGGTTTATTACTATAATACTGATGGGTCAACTGTTAATCACAGACCTCATGGTTTATTACTATAATACTGATGGGTCAACTGTTAATCACAGACCTCATGGTTTATTACTATAATACTGATGGGTCAACTGTTAATCACAGACCTCGTGGTTTATTACTATAATACTGATGGGTCAACTGTTAATCACAGACCTCATGGTTTATTACTATAATACTGATGGGTCAACTGTTAATCACAGACCTCATGGTTTATTACTATAATACTGATGGGTCAACTGTTAATCACAGACCTCATGGTTTATTACTATAATACTGATGGGTCAACTGTTAATCACAGACCTCATGGTTTATTACTATAATACTGATGGGTCAACTGTTAATCACAGACCTCATGGTTTTAATGGTTATACTGTATTTTCATTTGTGTTTTTTAAAGACTGTGTGTGTTTACAACCAGAAAACAGAGAATATTAATCAATATTCATATTTCCAGTCTTTATGATTATTATTGTAATGCTTTTATACATTTGTTTTATTTTGTCTACAGTGAAGAAGCTTAGAGAAGATTTTGATGAAAAGGTAAGTGGGCTGTTGACTTGTTAGAGTTTCATATATAGAGATTATGATGATTACTATAATACTGATGGGTCAACTGTTAATCACAGACCTCATGGTTTATTACTATAATACTGATGGGTCAACTGTTAATCACAGACCTCATGGTTTATTACTATAATACTGATGGGTCAACTGTTAATCACAGACCTCATGGTTTATTACTATAATACTGATGGGTCAACTGTTAATCACAGACCTCATGGTTTATTACTATAATACTGATGGGTCAACTGTTAATCACAGACCTCGTGGTTTATTACTATAATACTGATGGGTCAACTGTTAATCACAGACCTCGTGGTTTATTACTATAATACTGATGGGTCAACTGTTAATCACAGACCTCATGGTTTATTACTATAATACTGATGGGTCAACTGTTAATCACAGACCTCATGGTTTATTACTATAATACTGATGGGTCAACTGTTAATCACAGACCTCATGGTTTATTACTATAATACTGATGGGTCAACTGTTAATCACAGACCTCATGGTTTATTACTATAATACTGATGGGTCAACTGTTAATCACAGACCTCATGGTTTATTACTATAATACTGATGGGTCAACTGTTAATCACAGACCTCATGGTTTATTACTATAATACTGATGGGTCAACTGTTAATCACAGACCTCATGGTTTATTACTATAATACTGATGGGTCAACTGTTAATCACAGACCTCATGGTTTATTACTATAATACTGATGGGTCAACTGTTAATCACAGGTTTATTACTATAATACTGATGGGTCAACTGTTAATCATAATACTGATGATATCAATATTCCCTTATTTCTGGTCAACCTTAATCATGGTTTATTACTATAATACTGATGGGTCAACTGTTAATCACAGACCTCATGGTTTATTACTATAATACTGATGGGTCAACTGTTAATCACAGACCTCATGGTTTATTACTATAATACTGATGGGTCAACTGTTAATCACAGACCTCATGGTTTATTACTATAATACTGATGGGTCAACTGTTAATCACAGACCTCATGGTTTATTACTATAATACTGATGGGTCAACTGTTAATCACAGACCTCATGGTTTATTACTATAATACTGATGGGTCAACTGTTAATCACAGACCTCATGGTTTATTACTATAATACTGATGGGTCAACTGTTAATCACAGACCTCATGGTTTATTACTATAATACTGATGGGTCAACTGTTAATCACAGACCTCATGGTTTATTACTATAATACTGATGGGTCAACTGTTAATCACAGACCTCATGGTTTTATTACTATAATACTGATGGGTCAACTGTTAATCACAGACCTCATGGTTTATTACTATAATACTGATGGGTCAACTGTTAATCACAGACCTCATGGTTTATTACTATAATACTGATGGGTCAACTGTTAATCACAGACCTCATGGTTTATTACTATAATACTGATGGGTCAACTGTTAATCACAGACCTCATGGTTTATTACTATAATACTGATGGGTCAACTGTTAATCACAGACCTCATGGTTTATTACTATAATACTGATGGGTCTGTTAACCAGTGACCTAAGTGGTTTATTACTATAATAATCACAGACCTCATGGTTTATTACTATAATACTGATGGGTCAACTGTTAATCACAGACCTCATGGTTTATTACTATAATACTGATGGGTCAACTGTTAATCACAGACCTCATGGTTTATTACTATAATACTGATGGGTCAACTGTTAATCACAGACCTCATGGTTTATTACTATAATACTGATGGGTCAACTGTTAATCACAGACCTCATGGTTTATTACTATAATACTGATGGGTCAACTGTTAATCACAGACCTCATGGTTTATTACTATAATACTGATGGGTCAACTGTTAATCACAGACCTCATGGTTTATTACTATAATACTGATGGGTCAACTGTTAATCACAGACCTCATGGTTTATTACTATAATACTGATGGGTCAACTGTTAATCACAGACCTCATGGTTTATTACTATAATACTGATGGGTCAACTGTTAATCACAGACCTCATGGTTTATTACTATAATACTGATGGGTCAACTGTTAATCACAGACCTCATGGTTTATTACTATAATACTGATGGGTCAACTGTTAATCACAGACCTCATGGTTTATTACTATAATACTATGGGTCAACTGTTAATATGGTTTATTACTATAATACTGATGGGTCAACTGTTAATCACAGACCTCATGGTTTATTACTATAATACTGATGGGTCGTGGTTTATTACTATAATACTGTTAATCACAGACCTCATGGTTTATTACTATAATACTGATGGGTCAACTGTTAATCACAGACCTCATGGTTTATTACTATAATACTGATGGGTCAACTGTTAATCACAGATGGGTCAACTGTTAATCACAGACCTCATGGTTTATTACTATAATACTGATGGGTCAACTGTTAATACTATAATACTGATGGGTCAAGACAGACCTCATGGTTTATTACTATAATACTGATGGGTCAACTGTTAATCACAGACCTCATGGTTTATTACTATAATACTGATGGGTCAACTGTTAACTATAATACAGACCTCATGGTTTATTACTATAATACTGATGGGTCAACTGTTAATCACAGACCTCATGGTTTATTACTATAATACTGATGGGTCATGGTTTATTTATAATACTGATGGGTTAATCACAGACCTCATGGTTTATTACTATAATACTGATGGGTCAACTGTTAATCACAGACCTCATGGTTTATTACTATAATACTGATGGGTCAACTGTTAATCACAGACCTCATGGTTTATTACTATAATACTGATGGGTCAACTGTTTTATTAATCACAGACCTCATGGTTTATTACTATAATACTGATGGGTCAACTGTTAATCACAGACCTCATGGTTTATTACTATAATACTGATGGGTCAACTGTTAATCACAGACCTCATGGTTTTATTACTATAATACTGATCAACTGATGGTTTATTACAACTGTTAATCACCAGACCCTCATTTTGGTTTTAATGCTGTATTTACATTTGTTTTAGCTTTTGTCTAATGAAGAACTGATGGGTCAACTGTTAATCACAGACCTCATGGTTTATAATACTGATGGGTAATACTGATGGTTTGGGTCAACTGTTAATCACAGACCTCATGGTTTATTACTATAATACTGATGGGTCAACTGTTAATCACAGACCATGGTTTATTACTATAATACTGATGGGTCAACTGTTAATCAGACCTCATGTTTATTACACTATAATACTGATGGGTATAATCACAGACCTCATGGTTTATTACTATACTGATGGGTCAACTGTTAATCACAGACCTCATGGTTTATTACTATAATACTGATGGGTCAACTGTTAATCACAGACCTTGTGGTTTATTACTATAATACTGATGGGTCAACTGTTAATCACAGACCTCATGGTTTATTACTATAATACTGATGGGTCAACTGTTAATCACAGACCTCATGGTTTATTACTATAATACTGATGGGTCAACTGTTAATCATACAGACCACTGTGTCTAAGACCTCATGGTTTATTACTATAATACTGATGGTTTATTACTATAATAATACTGATGGGTCAACTGTCAACTGGTTTATTACTATTAATCACAGACCTCATGGTTTTATTACTATAATACTGATGGGTCAACTGTTAATCACAGACCTCATGGTTTATTACTATAATACTGATGGGTCAACTGTTAATCACAGACCTCATGGTTTATTACTATAATACTGATGGGTCAACTGTTAATCACCAGACCTCATGGTTTATTACTATAATACTGATGGGTCAACTGTTAATCACAGACCTCATGGTTTATTACTATAATACTGATGGGTCAACTGTTAATAAAAGACTGTTTATTATATAATACTGATGGGTCAACTATTAATCACAGATTTACTATAATACTGATGGGTCTTTAATCACAGACCTCATGGTTTATTACTATAATACTGATGGGTCAACTGTTAATACAGACTCATGGTTTTGTTTATAATACTGATGGGTCAACTGTTAAGACAGACCTCATGGTTTATTACTATAATACTGAAGGTCAACTGTTAATCACAGACCTCTTGGTTTTATTACTATAATACTGATGGGTCAACTGTTAATCACAGACCTCATGGTTTATTACTATAATACTATAATATCGATGGGTCAACTGTTAATCACAGACTCGTTTTGACTATAATACTGATGGGTACTATACTCATGGTTTATTACTGATGGGTCAACTGTTAATCACAGACCTCATGGTTTATTACTATAATACTGATGGGTCAACTGTTAATCACAGACCTCATGGTTTATTACTATAATATCAACTGTTAATCACAGGGTTTATTACAACTGTTAATATTAATCACAGACCTCATGGTTTATTACTATAATACTGATGGGTCAACTGTTAATCACAGACCTCATGGTTTATTACTATTTATTACTGTTAATAGACCTCATGGTTTATTACTATAATATGATGGGTCAACTGTTAATCACAGACCTCATGGTTTATTACTATAATACTGATGGGTCAACTGTTAATCACAGACCTCATGGTTTATTACTATAATGGTTAATCACAGACCTCATGGTTTATTACTATAATACTGATGGGTCAATTTGTTAATTAAAGACCTCATGGTTTATTACTATAGCTACTGATGGGTCAACTGTTAATCAAAACATGGTTTGTACTATAATAATGGGTCTGTTAATCATTCATGGTTTATTACCATCTGATGGGTCAACTGTTAATCACAGACCTTGGTTTATTACTATAATACTGATGGGTCAACTGTTAATTAGACCTCGTGGTTTATTACTATAATTGTTGATCTGGTCAACTGTTAATCTAGACCTCATGGTTTATTACTATAATAATGGGTCAACTGTTAATCACAGACCTCATGGTTTATTACTATAATACTGATGGTCAACTGTTAATCAGACCTCATGGTTTATTACTATAATACTGATGGGTCAACTGTTAATCACAGACCTGATGGTTTTATTACTATAATACTGATGGTCAATCCTGAACCTCTGTTAATCACAGACCTCATGGTTTATTACTATAATACTGATGGGTCAACTGTTAATCACAGACCTCATGGTTTATTACTATAATACTGATGGGTCAATAATCACAGACCTCATGGTTTATTACTATAATACTGACTGATGGGTCAACTGTTAATCACAGACCTCATGGTTTATTACTATAATACTGATGGGTCAACTGTTAATCACAGACCTCATGGTTTATTACTATAATACTGATGGGTCAACTGTTAATCACAGACCTCATGGTTTATTACTATAATACTGATGGGTCAACTGTTAATCACAGACCTCATGGTTTATTACTATAATACTGATGGGTCAACTGTTAATCACAGACCTCATGGTTTTTATTACTATAATACTGATGGGTCAACTGTTAATCACAGACCTCATGGTTTATTACTATAATACTGATGGGTCAACTGTTAATCACAGACCTCATGGTTTATTACTATAATACTGATGGGTCAACTGTTAATCACAGACCTCATGGTTTATTACTATAATACTGATGGGTCAACTGTTAATCACAGACCTCATGGTTTATTACTATAATACTGATGGGTCAACTGGTTAATCACAGACCTCATGGTTTATTACTATAATAATGGGTCAACTGTTAATGACCTCATGGTTCAATACTTTTCAATCATGGTTTTATTATTGTCCTATAATACTTTGTCTGCATGATGAACCTTGGTCAAAAGATTCGGAAGAACGATAAACTGATGGGGCTGTTAATGTCTTGTTAGGTTTATTACTATAATAGAGATTAATGATGATTATAATACTGATGGGTCAACTGTTAATCACAGACCTCGTGGTTTATTACTATAATACTGATGGGTCAACTGTTAATCACAGACCTCATGGTTTATTACTATAATACTGATGGGTCAACTGTTAATCACAGACCTCATGGTTTATTACTATAATACTGATGGGTCAACTGTTAATCACAGACCTCATGGTTTATTACTATAATACTGATGGGTCAACTGTTAATCACAGACCTCATGGTTTATTACTATAATACTGATGGGTCAACTGTTAATACTGATGGTCAGACCTCATGGTTTTATTACTATAATACTGATGGGTCAACTGTTAATCACAGACTCATGGTTTATTACTATAATACTGATGGGTCAACTGTTAATCACAGACCTCATGGTTTATTACTATAATACTGATTCAACTGTTAATCACAGACCTCATGGTTTATTACTATAATACTGATGGTCAACTGTTTATTACTATTAATCACAGACCTCATGGTTTATTACTATAATACTGATGGGTCAACTGTTAATCACAGACCTCATGGTTTATTACTATAATACTGATGGGTCAACTGTTAATCACAGACCTCATGGTTTATTACTATAATACTGATGGGTCAACTGTTAATCTACCAGACCTCATGGTTTATTACTATAATACTGATGGGTCAACTGTTAATCACAGACCTGCGTGGTTTTATTACTATAATACTAGTGGGTCAACTGTTAATCACAGACATAAATGGTTTATTACTATAATACTGATGGGTCATGTAGCCTGCGGTTTCTTACTATATCTTGACTGATTAACAATGACTATCATGAGACCTCATGGTTTACTGCTATAATACTGAGTGGGTCAACTGCTTAATCTACAGACCTCATGGTTATTACTATAATACTGATGGGTCAACTGGTGATCACAGGCCTCAAGTGGTTCATTGCTCTGGCCACTGATGGGTCAACTGTTAGTCACGAGACCTCATGGTTTATTACTATAATACTGATGAGGTCGGCTTTGTTAATCACAGACCTCATGGTTGATTACCACTATCAATACCTGATGGGTCAGCTCGTTAATCAGCAATGTCACAGCCAGCAACA